>NW_026526125.1:0-5869 GCF_010183535.1 Caenorhabditis remanei
AATATATATATAACAAGAATTTAAATTTTCATATGGGAGAAGTCGACGTGAAGGGGCTGGACATTCTCCTAAAAGTATATAAATAATGTCTTATATGCGAAAAAAGAAAAGTTATTCTTACCTTGGGGTTGTACCGGGATCCTTTAACGTAGTCTCCCTTCATTGGTGGCCACTGAGTGGATTCATCAATGTCCCAGACGGGTTCCTTCTTAATCTCCTCCTAAATAAACTCCCAGTATCAAATTTAGAATTTAAAATTTACCTCAGTAAGCAGCTTTTTGGGGGCCTCCATTCTTGCGAATCTGTATAGTTGTCGGTATAGTGACAAAGTATGATTGTGGAAAATTGTGCGGGTTATGGAATGCTGGATCGTCGGGCTCTTAATTGATTTTGATGTTTCAATTACGACGCTAATTGAAAAATGTTTTGATTTGATGAGCATGTATGACCGATGACTCATGCTGACGTCATGTGTAGATTGCCGAATTCATCTTTATAAATTTTAATTGTTCCCACAAGAGTAAAGTTCTTGAACGATTCTACGAAAAGTGGAAGCATCTGAGGTGTTGTCTTTTGGGGTTCCGGGAAGGTTTGAGGATACGATGGTTGAGTGACTCCATCTCTTGGAATCGGAGAGGATGGGAGAGACACAGCTTCTTGGTCAGACATTATGAATGAATGAAAGCTTTTCGTACTTCAGAGGCTTATATACTCGACTCTCACAGGTCTTCAAGTGATTCTTGACCCATTTCACCACAAAATCATCGTTTTTAGGCAGATTGGTTGAGAAGGGGTGTCTTATGCGTTTATTTGAGTGTTTCATAGCTTTTTGAAGCAAAAAGTAAATACAATAATATCCGCAAACATCAGACAAAAGGCCTTGTATTGGCTTTTGAAATACTTTCTTCCATTTGACGCAATTTCTTGTAAAAAAGTCCAAAAACTCGGTTTGGGGCTCACAACCGCTACTATCCATAAAATATCCATAATTTCGGTCATCTACCCAAAGCGCGACCCAATGTTCTCCACCTTCGGTACTTGGAGCTGTATTCCAAATAAATGAGCATGGCCTTCTGGTGATTATTGGTTCATGATCACTAGGAAATACTCCCCGGAAACATTTTCTGGTTATATGACATGAACTTAGAAATTTCTCCAATTGTATAGTTGATAAGGACATAATTTATTAAAACAAGCGAATACGAACATAAACACACTCAATAGGATAAAGACTGCCAGATGGCTCGCGGAATAGTGGGGAATAGGGGTAAGAGAGTGCAATATTATATTTAGTTTCGAAATATTTCTGGACTGAGATGAGCTGGCGCTTCTTCCCTGGAATTCGAGGTACCAAACGGCTGGGGAAGTAGTGGTTGCGTGGTTTAGCGTCACTGAAAAATCATTGAAAATGAAGGTTTTAGGTAAAAATCAAACTCACAGGCTAAACTCGGCTTCTTGGCTAACCTCCTGCCCATTACAGGAATTCCAGAAAAAGAGGACGTTGGCGGTCTTCAAGTGACGATTCATAGCGTTAATGTTGTGAATTGAAAGATTTTCAATTTTGTGGATCATGAGAAAATACGATGAGAGGCTAATGTCCATACACTGAAAAAGAAAAATAAGAAAAACAAATAATTATAAAACACTTACTCCGGCTGGAAGAGGATTGGCAAAATCCGGAGGAACAATAGGGCGCGTGGTTCCCGGCAACATCATACGACCGACTTGTACGACGGAAAAAGTACAAAATGAATTAAGGTTTCGCGTTTATTGTGACATTGCGGTAGCGATCGACCTCATACATTGCATCATATTGTGACAAAACCAAAACATTCAGCCCTCCAGCGGGGACTTTCTTCTTAAATCGCAATAAAAGCTGAGTGCACCCGGCTTGTACCAATTCCCATGAATTTGAGGTATCAATGGGGGCTATGTTGAAAACAAAGAAAGTGTGCCCACTTCGGAACATTTTGTATGTAATACAGGGACACGTCTTGTTCGATACACATCCGAGTTCATCATATAGTCGAGCGAGTGCTTGAGCATAACTCTTATTCTCAAAGTCACATTGAATTGGTTGTGGCGGATACGCGGTTCCTCCAGCGTTTAGTTGAATTTCGGAAACGTCAAAATGTGGAAACTCGAGAGAATCTTTGGTGACATCAGCATTGGGGGTGAGAAGTCCAATAATGCGTCTTGGGACAATGTCATGATATATTGTGCTGAACGGTAGTTCATAGCGTCCTTCAGGGACTCCAATAATTTTTACTTTCGAAAGAGTGAATGGATATTGAGCTGGTGCAGTTCTCAGTCGATTTTCCAAAGCTAGAGTAGCTGACGGTACAACATCAATCGCCCTCATGTGTAGTTTCAAATCGGAAATTTCCAATTCAGCCTTTGTGTCTTTAGAACTTTGCAGACAGAAAGCGTCACTATTTCGGTAGAGTGTAAGTTGAATATCAACATGTGGGATCAAAAGTCTATCCGTTTGGAAACATTCCAAAAGTAGTGGAGCATACAGATCCAATTCTGATTTTGTAGTCAAGACACGTGAGTCTTTACTATCCGGGTCCCGCCATCCCGCAGTAGAAAGAAATCCTTCTTTGGTTTCAGTATTTTCGCCAAGTAGAGTTTGAATATAGCTTTTGTATGCATAATAGTCCGAGTCATAGACCGGAACATTGTTAAAGGTTACTTTAACTTGGTCAAAGAAGGTGGCACCAATAAAGTTTGTATATTGAATAGTGTCCGGTACCTACCGGGTTTTATCTCTAAAAAGTCCATAAAGTCACTCCAAGTCTTAGACTTGCCTTCATAACTCGCGGGTTCGATGCAATTGCGCTCTAGCGCATTGTATCTATTCTCCGGCGCGAACATATCAAAGTGAAGAGAAAAAGAGATTGGTAATCATTCTTGAGCTTGGGGTCACCTAGAGTTAGGTGGTTTTTACCCGTTTCAGTCAAGTTTCGCCCGTTTATAGTTTTTGGGTGGTTTTTGTCACCTTTTTTCTATTGTTTTAATTAGCTTTTGTTTGTCTTTCTAGCTTAGGGTAGCTGTTAGACTCATTATTACTTTCTCGCTCTTTTGTAATCAATTATCGAGAATATAATCGATTGATTGTTACTAGAATAAATTCGTAACTATCTAGACAATTGTGTTTATTGATTTTCTCGTCTTTCCGCTTATTGTCTGTTTACCAGAAGCTAGCGCGACACCGTTGTCACGTCTAACTTTCTGACTTGGGGGCCGAACGCCGTTGTTTGACCTCTCGTTCCGAAATCTTCTTCGGAAGAGAGAATTGTGTAGTTGTTAGTCTTTCTTAAACGTGAGCCGGAAAGAAAGACTAGCATTCGAAATCTGTTCTGCTTAAACGTGATCCGGAAAGCAAACAGTTTTTCGCTGCCTCTAGTTTCAAATTGTGTATTGCTTAAACGTGATCCGGAAAGCAAAACGCAGTTTCTCTGCCTCGGAAGTTGTGTGTTGCTTAAACGTGATCCGGAAAGCACATTCAATTTTTCGCTGTGTGAATTTCTGCAAAGTCAGCACATAATTTCCACGAAAAAGTGATTTTTGTGGCAAATTATTGAATTTTTCATCGGGAAAAACTATTTTCGGTGAAAATTTCGTGTTGATTTTGTAGTTTTTTGACAGAAGTTATCGAGAAAATTACAAATTTTCGATAAATTTCCGTTAATTTTGTTGGAAAACAAATTTCCGATAGAGTTTTCGTGTCAAAACACAGGAAATTGACAAAATTGCTGTCAAATTTTTCGAAAAGGCTAATATTTGAATTAGAATTTGGCAAAAACATTGCAAATTTCTAAAATTCAAGTATTTTCTTGTCGAAAAATCCAAATTTATCGCAGGGAATAGCTGTGTGGAAATCTTTCTGAGAAGCTGTTGCATTTCTTCGAAATAATCGTCATTTCATCGTGAATTTACTTCGTTTTCGTCAATATATCCTTGCGAAATTGAACAATCAACTATAATTTTCCAGGGTAAACTCTATCATCATCGCGAAAAGATGGCGGACATCGAAGAAGAAGAGGCGAATCGAGTGGCTGAGGAAGGAAGGATTCGGCAAGAAGAAGCGAATCGATTGGCTGAGGAAGAAAGGATTCGTCGCGAAAACGAATTGTTGGCAGAAGAACCGATGGATGAAGGAGACGAAGACAAACGAGTCCAAGAGGTGAGACTAGCGGAAATTGAAAAAGTTATCAATGAAACCTGTATTGACATCAAAAACCAGACAAAATTCAGCACGAAACAGTGCAGAGTGTTGTTGTCGCCACTCATTGGTAAAATTCTAGAAGTAGAAGAGGAATTTCGTGGGAAAAAGAAAGAAGTGAATTCTGGGAAAATACGAATGTCCAACTAAATAAAACTGTTTTGTCATTGCAGGACGAATTGGAAAGAAAAAGTCCACCACAGCCGCCGACGCCACTCGAAGAGCCACCAACAACAAGTGTGTTGTCCGGGCAATCGATACAAGGAAATGAGGAAAGATGGAAGCTGGTGAGTTTGCTAGAAGTAAATGAAATTCATAATGAAGAAGCATTGAATGAACTGTTCGGAAAAATAGAGCAGCTGGGAAATGAGCTAAGTACACACAAAGAATTATTGCAGAAAGCACGTGAGCAAGCGGACCGATTGAGAGAAGAATGCTTCGAAGCCAAACAACAAATCGTGTTGTTACAACTAAAACTGAAGGCTGAAGAGGAGAAAAGCGAAAAGTTGAAAAAGGAGAATGACACTGTGGCGGCGAATAATCAGTCAAATAATTTGACTCGCTATGGTGAGCAACGTCAAAGCATTACTGAGAAAAATAACAATATTGTTCAGACTACGGGAAGGCACTCCATGTTCGCAACATCAACGCCACAACATGGAATGCACCGGCAAGGTGAGGCAAACGGAAAAGTGGGGGAGTCAAGAGAAAATGCGCGTTTTTACAATGCAGACACGTCAGAAATAATTGATACAATTACTCGCCAAGAATCGCGTGATTCTGGGGGAAATTGGAATCAAAGAATAGTTGAACAAGATGCTCAAAGAAGCATGATTGTCCATGAGGGACATGAAATGCCGAACATGAATATGCAATGGAGAATGACACAAGCTCTGCCAGATCCTCCGGTATTCTCTGCAGGAAAGAATTCTGTCAATGCAGAAACTTTTGAAAGGGCATTTTACATGAAATATAGGTTCTTTGATATCGAGGCACAGAAAAGCTTTCTGGAAACAAGATTCCTGGCGGGAAACGCGTTGACAGTATACAAAGGCTTGCCAGAATCAGATAAATATTCGGTTTCGCGCATTCTAGACGCTATCAAAAGACGATTGAGTCAGTCAGAACCAGAAGAATCACGCCGAGCTAAGAGCAAATTTCAAGGGCTAAAGCTACAGAAAGAACAATCCATTCAGAGTTTCTGTTTGCAAATGGATGAAATAGTTCGGGTTGGGTACAAAGGCGTACCAGAACATCAAATTTCCTCTATGAAAACTACAAAGTTGCTCGATGAAATGAAAGAACACTCTATATTCGATGTGTCGTTGCAAATTCTGGGGTCACAGCTGAGGAAATGTCCTGAAATGGAACAATACGAGCTGTGCCGAGAAGAAGCAACACGTTTCGATGAAGAATGGAGAAGTGGGAAAGCAAAGCTGAATGAGAAGAAAGTGAATCGACAGCAGTCGAATCAAAATTTCTCAAACCAGCAAAGCAACTACTCAAACCAAAACACTTCATATTCAAGAAATAAGCAAACTGTAGGCAATGATGAAACGTCGCAGAACTGGAGAGAAAGATCTCAGGGAAAGTTTGTTCCGACAAACAATGCTGGTGGTAATAATGTGGTTAATAAGTCGG
>NW_026526126.1:0-52661 GCF_010183535.1 Caenorhabditis remanei
AATACATGTTCCGAAGTATTCGAAAATGTCTGTCGGACATTTTCTGAATACATTTTTTGAAGTATTCGAAAATGTCTGTCGGACATTTTCTGAATACATGTTCCGAAGTATCGAAAATGTCTGTCGGACATTTTCTGAATACATGTTCCGAAGTACTCGAAAATGTCTGTCGGACATTTTCTGAATACATGTTCCGAAGTATTCGAAAATGTCTGTCGGACATTTTCTGAATACATGTTCCGAAGTACTCGAAAATGTCTGTCGGACATTTTCTGAATACATGTTCCGAAGTATCGAAAATGTCTGTCGGACATTTTCTGAATACATGTTCCGAAGTACTCGAAAATGTCTGTCGGACATTTTCTGAATACATGTTCCGAAGTATTCGAAAATGTCTGTCGGACATTTTCTGAATACATGTTCCGAAGTATTCGAAAATGTCTGTCGGACATTTTCTGAATACATGTTCCGAAGTACTCGAAAATGTCTGTCGGACATTTTCTGAATACATGTTCCGAAGTATTCGAAAATGTCTGTCGGACATTTTCTGAATACATGTTTCCGAAGTACTTCGAAAATGTCTGTCGGACATTTTCTGAATACATGTTCCGAAGTACTCGAAAATGTCTGTCGGACATTTTCTGAATACATGTTTCCGAAGTACTCGAAAATGTCTGTCGGACATTTTCTGAATACATTTTTCGAAGTATTCGAAAATGTCTGTCGGACATTTTCTGAATACATGTTCCGAAGTACTCGAAAATGTCTGTCGGACATTTTCTGAATACATGTTCCGAAGTATTCGAAAATGTCTGTCGGACATTATTCTGAATACATGTTCCGAAGTATTCGAAAATGTACCTATTCTGTCGGACATTTTCTGATACATGTTCCGAAGTACTCGAAATGTCTGTCGGACATTTTCTGAATACATGTTCCGAAGTACTCGAAAATGTCTGTCGGACATTTTCTGAATACATGTTCCGAAGTATTCGAAAATGTCCTGTCGGACATTTTCTGAATACATGTTCCGAAGTATTCGAAAATGTCTGTCGGACATTTTCTGAATACATGTTCCGAAGTACTCGAAAATGTCTGTCGGACATTTTCTGAATACATGTTCCGAAGTATTCGAAAATGTCTGTCGGACATTTTCTGAATACATGTTCCGAAGTACTCGAAAATGTCTGTCGGACATTTTCTGAATACATGTTCCGAAGTATTCGAAAATGTCTGTCGGACATTTTCTGAATACATTTTTGAAGTACTTCGAAAATGTCTGTCGGACATTTTCTGAATACATGTTCCGAAGTACTCGAAAATGTCTGTCGGACATTTTCTGAATACATGTTCCGAAGTACTCGAAAATGTCTGTCGGACATTTTCTGAATACATGTTCCGAAGTACTCGAAAATGTCTGTCGGACATTTTCTGAATACATGTTCCGAAGTACTCGAAAATGTCTGTCGGACATTTTCTGAATACATGTTCCGAAGTATTCGAAAATGTCTGTCGGACATTTTCTGAATACATGTTCCGAAGTATTCGAAAATGTCTGTCGGACATTTTCTGAATACATGTTCCGAAGTACTCTAAAATGTCTGTCGGACATTTTCTGAATACATTTCCGAAGTATTCGAAAATGTCTGTCGGACCATTTTCTGATACATGTTCCGAAGTATTCGAAAATGTCTGTCGGACATTTTCTGAATACATGTTCCGAAGTATTCGAAAATGTCTGTCGGACATTTTCTGAATACATGTTCCGAAGTACTTCGAAAATGTCTGTCGGACATTTTCTGAATACATGTTTCCGAAGTATTCGAAAATGTCTGTCGGACATTTCTGAATACATTTTTCGAAGTACTCGAAAATGTCTGTCGGACATTTTCTGAATACATGTTCCGAAGTACTCGAAAATGTCTGTCGGACATTTTCTGAATACATGTTCCGAAGTATTCGAAAATGTCTGTCGGACATTTTCTGAATACATTTTTGAAGTACTCGAAAATGTCTGTCGGACATTTCTGAATACATGTTCCGAAGTACTCGAAAATGTCTGTCGGACATTTTCTGAATACATGTTCCGAAGTATTCGAAAATGTCTGTCGGACATTTTCTGAATACATGTTTCCGAAGTACTCGAAAATGTCTGTCGGACATTTTCTGAATACATGTTCCGAAGTAATCGAAAATGTCTGTCGGACATTTTCTGAATACATGTTTCCGAAGTACTCGAAAATGTCTGTCGACATTTTCTGAATACATGTTCCGAAGTATTCGAAAATGTCTGTCGGACATTTTCTGAATACATGTTCCGAAGTACTCGAAAATGTCTGTCGGACATTTCTGAATACATGTTCCGAAGTACTTCGAAAATGTCTGTCGGACATTTTCTGAATACATGTTCCGAAGTATTCGAAAATGTCTGTCGGACATTTTCTGAATACATTTTCCGAAGTATTCGAAAATGTCTGTCGGACATTTTCTGAATACATTTTCCGAAGTACTCGAAAATGTCCTGTCGGACATTTTCTGAATACATGTTCCGAAGTACTCGAAAATGTCTGTCGGACATTTCTGAATACATTTTTCGAAGTACTCGAAAATGTCTGTCGGACATTTTCTGAATACATGTTCCGAAGTACTCGAAAATGTCTGTCGGACATTTTCTGAATACATGTTCCGAAGTACTCGAAAATGTCTGTCGGACATTTTCTGAATACATGTTCCGAAGTATTCGAAAATGTCTGTCGGACATTTTCTGAATACATGTTCCGAAGTACTCGAAATATGTCTGTCGGACATTTTCTGAATACATGTTCCGAAGTACTCGAAAATGTCTGTCGGACATTTTCTGAATACATGTTCCGAAGTATTCGAAAATGTCTGTCGGACATTTTCTGAATACATGTTCCGAAGTATTCGAAAATGTCTGTCGGACATTTTCTGAATACATGTTCCGAAGTATTCGAAAATGTCTGTCGGACATTTTCTGAATACATGTTCCGAAGTATTCGAAAATGTCTGTCGGACATTTTCTGAATACATGTTCCGAAGTACTCGAAAATGTCTGTCGGACATTTTCTGAATACATGTTCCGAAGTATTCGAAAATGTCTGTCGGACATTTTCTGAATACATGTTCCGAAGTACTCGAAAATGTCTGTCGGACATTTTCTGAATACATGTTCCGAAGTACTCGAAAATGTCTGTCGGACATTTTCTGAATACATGTTCCGAAGTATTCGAAAATGTCTGTCGGACATTTTCTGAATTCATTTTTTGAAGTACTCGAAAATGTCTGTCGGACATTTTCTGAATACATTTTTTGAAGTACTCGAAAATGTCTGTCGGACATTTTCTGAATACATGTTCCGAAGTACTCGAAAATGTCTGTCGGACATTTTCTGAATACATGTTCCGAAGTACTCGAAAATGTCTGTCGGACATTTCTGAATACATGTTCCGAAGTACTCGAAAATGTCTGTCGGACATTTTCTGAATACATGTTCCGAAGTACTCGAAAATGTCTGTCGGACATTTTCTGAATACATGTTCCGAAGTATTCGAAAATGTCTGTCGGACATTTTCTGAATACATGTTCCGAAGTATTCGAAAATGTCTGTCGGACATTTTCTGAATACATGTTCCGAAGTACTCGAAAATGTCTGTCGGACATTTTCTGAATACATGTTCCGAAGTATTCGAAAATGTCTGTCGGACATTTTCTGAATACATGTTCCGAAGTATTCGAAAATGTCTGTCGGACATTTTCTGAATACATGTTCCGAAGTATTCGAAAATGTCTGTCGGACATTTTCTGATACATGTTCCGAAGTATTCGAAAATGTCTGTCGGACATTTTCTGAATACATGTTCCGAAGTACTCGAAAATGTCTGTCGGACATTTTCTGAATACATGTTCCGAAGTACTCGAAAATGTCTGTCGGACATTTCTGAATACATGTTCCGAAGTATTCGAAAATGTCTGTCGGACATTTTCTGAATTCATTTTTTGAAGTACTCGAAAATGTCTGTCGGACATTTTCTGAATACATTTTTGAAGTACTCGAAAATGTCTGTCGGACATTTTCTGAATACATGTTCCGAAGTACTTCGAAAATGTCTGTCGGACATTTTCTGAATACATGTTCCGAAGTACTCGAAAATGTCTGTCGGACATTTTCTGAATACATGTTCCGAAGTACTCGAAAATGTCTGTCGGACATTTTCTGAATACATGTTCCGAAGTACTCGAAAATGTCTGTCGGACATTTTCTGAATACATGTTCCGAAGTATTCGAAAATGTCTGTCGGACATTTTCTGAATACATGTTCCGAAGTATTCGAAAATGTCTGTCGGACATTTTCTGAATACATGTTCCGAAGTACTCGAAAATGTCTGTCGGACATTTTCTGAATACATGTTCCGAAGTATTCGAAAATGTCTGTCGGACATTTTCTGAATACATGTTCCGAAGTATTCGAAAATGTCTGTCGGACATTTTCTGAATACATGTTCCGAAGTATTCGAAAATGTCTGTCGGACATTTTCTGAATACATGTTTCGAAGTACTCGAAATGTCTGTCGGACATTTTCTGAACACATTTTTTGAAGTACTCGAAAATGTCTGTCGGACATTTTCTGAATACATTTTTGAAGTACTCGAAAATGTCTGTCGGACATTTTCTGAATACATGTTCCGAAGTATTCGAAAATGTCTGTCGGACATTTTCTGAATACATTTTTTGAAGTATTCGAAAATGTCTGTCGGACATTTTCTGAATACATGTTCCGAAGTATTCGAAAATGTCTGTCGGACATTTTCTGAATACATGTTCCGAAGTACTCGAAAATGTCTGTCGGACATTTTCTGAATACATGTTCCGAAGTATTCGAAAATGTCTGTCGGACATTTTCTGAATACATGTTCCGAAGTACTCGAAAATGTCTGTCGGACATTTTCTGAATACATGTTCCGAAGTACTTCGAAAATGTCTGTCGGACATTTTCTGAATACATGTTCCGAAGTATTCGAAATGTCTGTCGGACATTTTCTGAATACATGTTCCGAAGTATTCGAAAATGTCTGTCGGACATTTTCTGAATACATGTCCGAAGTACTCGAAATGTCTGTCGGACATTTTCTGAATACATTCCGAAGTATTCGAAATGTCTGTCGGACATTTTCTGAATACATGTTCCGAAGTATTCGAAAATGTCTGTCGGACATTTTCTGAATACATGTTTCCGAAGTACTCGAAAATGTCTGTCGGACATTTTCTGAATACATGTTCCGAAGTATTCGAAAATGTCTGTCGGACATTTTCTGAATACATTTTCGAAGTACTCGAAAATGTCTGTCGGACATTTTCTGAATACATGTTCCGAAGTACTCGAAAATGTCTGTCGGACATTTTCTGAATACATGTTCCGAAGTACTTCGAAAATGTCTGTCGGACATTTTCTGAATACATGTTTCCGAAGTACTTCGAAAATGTCTGTCGGACATTTTCTGAATACTGTTCCGAAGTACTCGAAAATGTCTGTCGGACATTTTCTGAATACATTTTTTGAAGTACTCGAAAATGTCTGTCGGACATTTCTGAATACATTTTTTGAAGTACTCGAAAATGTCTGTCGGACATTTTCTGAATACATTTTTGAAGTACTCGAAAATGTCTGTCGGACATTTTCTGAATACATTTTTGAAGTACTCGAAAATGTCTGTCGGACATTTTCTGAATACATTGTTCCGAAGTACTCGAAAATGTCTGTCGGACATTTTCTGAATACATTTTTGAAGTACTCGAAAATGTCTGTCGGACATTTTCTGAATACATTTTTGAAGTACTCGAAAATGTCTGTCGGACATTTTCTGAATACATTTTTTGAAGTACTCGAAAATGTCTGTCGGACATTTCTGAATACATTTTTGAAGTACTTCGAAAATGTCTGTCGGACATTTCTGAATACATTTTTTGAAGTATTCGAAAATGTCTGTCGCGACATTTTCTGAATACATTTTTGAAGTACTCGAAAATGTCTGTCGGACATTTTCTGAATACATTTTTTGAAGTACTCGAAAATGTCTGTCGGACATTTTCTGAATACATTTTTTGAAGTACCTCGAAAATGTCTGTCGGACATTTCTGAATACATTTTTTGAAGTACTCGAAAATGTCTGTCGGACATTTTCTGAATACATTTTTGAAGTACTCGAAAATGTCTGTCGGACATTTTCTGAATACATTTTTGAAGTACTCGAAAATGTCTGTCGGACATTTTCTGAATACATTTTTTGAAGTACTCGAAAATGTCTGTCGGACATTTTCTGAATACATTTTTTGAAGTACTCGAAAATGTCTGTCGGACATTTTCTGAATACATTTTTGAAGTATTCGAAAATGTCTGTCGGACATTTTCTGAATACATGTTCCGAAGTACTCGAAAATGTCTGTCGGACATTTTCTGAATACATGTTCCGAAGTATTCGAAAATGTCTGTCGGACATTTTCTGAATACATGTTCCGAAGTACTCGAAAATGTCTGTCGGACATTTTCTGAATACATGTTCCGAAGTACTCGAAAATGTCTGTCGGACATTTTCTGAATACATGTTCCGAAGTATTCGAAAATGTCTGTCGGACATTTTCTGAATACATTTTTTGAAGTACTCGAAAATGTCTGTCGGACATTTTCTGAATACATTTTTTGAAGTACTCGAAAATGTCTGTCGGACATTTTCTGAATACATTTTTTGAAGTACTCGAAAATGTCTGTCGGACATTTTCTGAATACATGTTCCGAAGTACTCGAAAATGTCTGTCGGACATTTTCTGAATACATGTTCCGAAGTACTCGAAAATGTCTGTCGGACATTTCTGAATACATGTTCCGAAGTATTCGAAAATGTCTGTCGGACATTTTCTGAATACATTTTTCGAAGTACTCGAAAATGTCTGTCGGACATTTTCTGAATACATTTTCCGAAGTACTCGAAAATGTCTGTCGGACATTTTCTGAATACATTTTCCGAAGTACTCGAAAATGTCTGTCGGACATTTTCTGAATACATTTTCTGAAGTATTCGAAAATGTCTGTCGGACATTTTCTGAATACATTTTTTGAAGTACTCGAAAATGTCTGTCGGACATTTTCTGAATACATGTTTCCGAAGTATTCGAAAATGTCTGTCGGACATTTTCTGAATACATTTTTGAAGTACTCGAAAATGTCTGTCGGACATTTTCTGAATACATTTTTGAAGTACTCGAAAATGTCTGTCGGACATTTTCTGAATACATTTTTTGAAGTACTCGAAAATGTCTGTCGGACATTTTCTGAATACATTTTCTGAAGTACTCGAAAATGTCTGTCGAGTACTCGAAAGTCTGTCGGACATTTCTGAATACATTTTTGAAGTACTCGAAAATGTCTGTCGGACATTTTCTGAATACATGTTCCGAAGTACTCGAAAATGTCTGTCGGACATTTTCTGAATACATTTTTCGAAGTACTCGAAAATGTCTGTCGGACATTTTCTGAATACATGTTCCGAAGTACTCGAAAATGTCTGTCGGACATTTTCTGAATACATGTTCCGAAGTACTCGAAAATGTCTGTCGGACATTTTCTGAATACATTTTTCGAAGTACTCGAAAATGTCTGTCGGACATTTTCTGAATACATTTTTCGAAGTATTCGAAAATGTCTGTCGGACATTTTCTGAATACATTTTTTGAAGTACTCGAAAATGTCTGTCGGACATTTTCTGAATACATTTTCTGAAGTACTCGAAAATGTCTGTCGGACATTTTCTGAATACATTTTTTGAAGTACTCGAAAATGTCTGTCGGACATTTTCTGAATACATTTTCTGAAGTACTCGAAAATGTCTGTCGGACATTTTCTGAATACATTTTTTGAAGTACTCGAAAATGTCTGTCGGACATTTTCTGAATACATTTTTTGAAGTACTCGAAAATGTCTGTCGGACATTTTCTGAATACATTTTTTGAAGTACTCGAAAATGTCTGTCGGACATTTTCTGAATACATTTTTTGAAGTATTCGAAAATGTCTGTCGGACATTTTCTGAATACATTTTTTGAAGTACTCGAAAATGTCTGTCGGACATTTTCTGAATACATGTTCCGAAGTATTCGAAAATGTCTGTCGGACATTTTCTGAATACATTTTTTGAAGTACTCGAAAATGTCTGTCGGACATTTTCTGAATACATTTTTTGAAGTACTCGAAAATGTCTGTCGGACATTTTCTGAATACATTTTTTGAAGTACTCGAAAATGTCTGTCGGACATTTTCTGAATACATTTTTGAAGTACTCGAAAATGTCTGTCGGACATTTTCTGAATACATTTTTTGAAGTACTCGAAAATGTCTGTCGGACATTTTCTGAATACATTTTTTGAAGTATTCGAAAATGTCTGTCGGACATTTTCTGAATACATTTTTTGAAGTATTCGAAAATGTCTGTCGGACATTTTCTGAATACATTTTTTGAAGTATTCGAAAATGTCTGTCGCGGACATTTTCTGAATACATTTTTTGAAGTATTCGAAAATGTCTGTCGCGGACATTTTCTGAATACATTTTTGAAGTACTCGAAAATGTCTGTCGGACATTTTCTGAATACATTTTTTGAAGTACTCGAAAATGTCTGTCGGACATTTTCTGAATACATTTTTTGAAGTACTCGAAAATGTCTGTCGGACATTTTCTGAATACATTTTTTGAAGTACTCGAAAATGTCTGTCGGACATTTTCTGAATACATTTTTTGAAGTACTCGAAAATGTCTGTCGGACATTTTCTGAATACATTTTTTGAAGTACTCGAAAATGTCTGTCGGACATTTTCTGAATACATTTTTTGAAGTACTCGAAAATGTCTGTCGGACATTTTCTGAATACATTTTTTGAAGTATTCGAAAATGTCTGTCGGACATTTTCTGAATACATGTTCCGAAGTACTCGAAAATGTCTGTCGGACATTTTCTGAATACATGTTCCGAAGTATTCGAAAATGTCTGTCGGACATTTTCTGAATACATGTTCCGAAGTACTCGAAAATGTCTGTCGGACATTTTCTGAATACATTTTTTGAAGTACTCGAAAATGTCTGTCGGACATTTTCTGAATACATGTTCCGAAGTATCGAAAATGTCTGTCGGACATTTTCTGAATACATTTTTTGAAGTACTCGAAAATGTCTGTCGGACATTTTCTGAATACATTTTTGAAGTACTCGAAAATGTCTGTCGGACATTTTCTGAATACATTTTTTGAAGTACTCGAAAATGTCTGTCGGACATTTTCTGAATACATTTTTGAAGTACTCGAAAATGTCTGTCGGACATTTTCTGAATACATTTTTGAAGTACTCGAAAATGTCTGTCGGACATTTTCTGAATACATGTTCCGAAGTACTCGAAAATGTCTGTCGGACATTTTCTGAATACATGTTCCGAAGTATTCGAAAATGTCTGTCGGACATTTTCTGAATACATTTTTTGAAGTACTCGAAAATGTCTGTCGGACATTTTCTGAATACATTTTTTGAAGTACTCGAAAATGTCTGTCGGACATTTTCTGAATACATTTTTTGAAGTACTCGAAAATGTCTGTCGGACATTTTCTGAATACATTTTTTGAAGTATTCGAAAATGTCTGTCGGACATTTTCTGAATACATTTTTTGAAGTACTCGAAAATGTCTGTCGGACATTTTCTGAATACATGTTCCGAAGTATTCGAAAATGTCTGTCGGACATTTTCTGAATACATTTTTTGAAGTACTCGAAAATGTCTGTCGGACATTTTCTGAATACATTTTTTGAAGTACTCGAAAATGTCTGTCGGACATTTTCTGAATACATTTTTTGAAGTACTCGAAAATGTCTGTCGGACATTTTCTGAATACATTTTTTGAAGTACTCGAAAATGTCTGTCGGACATTTTCTGAATACATTTTTTGAAGTACTCGAAAATGTCTGTCGGACATTTTCTGAATACATTTTTTGAAGTATTCGAAAATGTCTGTCGGACATTTTCTGAATACATTTTTTGAAGTATTCGAAAATGTCTGTCGGACATTTTCTGAATACATTTTTTGAAGTACTCGAAAATGTCTGTCGGACATTTTCTGAATACATTTTTTGAAGTACTCGAAAATGTCTGTCGGACATTTTCTGAATACATTTTTTGAAGTACTCGAAAATGTCTGTCGGACATTTTCTGAATACATTTTTTGAAGTATTCGAAAATGTCTGTCGGACATTTTCTGAATACATTTTTTGAAGTATTCGAAAATGTCTGTCGGACATTTTCTGAATACATTTTTTGAAGTATTCGAAAATGTCTGTCGGACATTTTCTGAATACATTTTTTGAAGTATTCGAAAATGTCTGTCGGACATTTTCTGAATACATTTTTTGAAGTATTCGAAAATGTCTGTCGGACATTTTCTGAATACATTTTTTGAAGTATTCGAAAATGTCTGTCGGACATTTTCTGAATACATTTTTTGAAGTACTTCGAAAATGTCTGTCGGACATTTTCTGAATACATTTTTTGAAGTACTCGAAAATGTCTGTCGGACATTTTCTGAATACATTTTTGAAGTACTCGAAAATGTCTGTCGGACATTTTCTGAATACATTTTTTGAAGTACTCGAAAATGTCTGTCGGACATTTTCTGAATACATTTTTTGAAGTACTCGAAAATGTCTGTCGGACATTTTCTGAATACATTTTTTGAAGTACTCGAAAATGTCTGTCGGACATTTTCTGAATACAATTTGTGATATAATTTTTGAAGTACTCGAAAATGTCTGTCGGACATTTTCTGAATACATTTTTTGAAGTATTCGAAAATGTCTGTCGGACATTTTCTGAATACATGTTCCGAAGTACTCGAAAATGTCTGTCGGACATTTTCTGAATACATGTTCCGAAGTACTCGAAAATGTCTGTCGGACATTTTCTGAATACATGTTCCGAAGTACTCGAAAATGTCTGTCGGACATTTTCTGAATACATGTTCCGAAGTATTCGAAAATGTCTGTCGGACATTTTCTGAATACATTTTTTGAAGTACTCGAAAATGTCTGTCGGACATTTTCTGAATACATTTTTTGAAGTATTCGAAAATGTCTGTCGGACATTTTCTGAATACATTTTTTGAAGTACTCGAAAATGTCTGTCGGACATTTTCTGAATACATGTTCCGAAGTATTCGAAAATGTCTGTCGGACATTTTCTGAATACATTTTTTGAAGTACTCGAAAATGTCTGTCGGACATTTTCTGAATACATTTTTTGAAGTACTCGAAAATGTCTGTCGGACATTTTCTGAATACATTTTTTGAAGTACTCGAAAATGTCTGTCGGACATTTTCTGAATACATTTTTTGAAGTACTCGAAAATGTCTGTCGGACATTTTCTGAATACATTTTTTGAAGTACTCGAAAATGTCTGTCGGACATTTTCTGAATACATTTTTTGAAGTATTCGAAAATGTCTGTCGGACATTTTCTGAATACATTTTTTGAAGTATTCGAAAATGTCTGTCGGACATTTTCTGAATACATTTTTTGAAGTACTCGAAAATGTCTGTCGGACATTTTCTGAATACATTTTTTGAAGTACTCGAAAATGTCTGTCGGACATTTTCTGAATACATTTTTTGAAGTACTCGAAAATGTCTGTCGGACATTTTCTGAATACATTTTTTGAAGTATTCGAAAATGTCTGTCGGACATTTTCTGAATACATTTTTTGAAGTATTCGAAAATGTCTGTCGGACATTTTCTGAATACATTTTTTGAAGTATTCGAAAATGTCTGTCGGACATTTTCTGAATACATTTTTTGAAGTATTCGAAAATGTCTGTCGGACATTTTCTGAATACATTTTTTGAAGTATTCGAAAATGTCTGTCGGACATTTTCTGAATACATTTTTTGAAGTATTCGAAAATGTCTGTCGGACATTTTCTGAATACATTTTTGAAGTATTCGAAAATGTCTGTCGGACATTTTCTGAATACATTTTTTGAAGTACTCGAAAATGTCTGTCGGACATTTTAATTTAATTTATTGACTGGGATATAAATCATTAAAATATACAGGAGACCGGATCAAGCCCCTCACGAGGCTAAAGACCTGGTAGGAGGGGAAATACGTGGAAAGCAAGATAATTAAGTCAGGAAGTATGGGGGAAAAAATGGGGGGAACGAGAATGAAAGAATACTTTGCCGTCAAATTAGAACGGACCTAGGTCACAGATTCTCCATCCACCAGCACGGATTTCTTGCCCGCCGTTCCTGCCCTAGTTCCCTGGTCTACTCTACCGCAAACTATAGAAGAATCCTGAAAACTCATCATTCTCTAGACGTTGTCTTCTTTGACTTCAAGAAAGCATTTGATAAGGTAGATCACATTATTTTGCTCAAAAAACTTGCAAACTTTGGTCTGTCAAACCCTCACATCTCCTGGTTCGAAGCTTTCCTCAAAGAACGCACCTTCTCAGTAATGGTTAACGGATCCCTAGACAATAAAATTTCTCCTATTCCCTCGGGTGTTCCGCAAGGAACTGTATCAGGTCCCCTATTATTCTTAATCTACATAAACGACCTACTCCTGAAACTCCCACCAAACATTCATTTTGCCGCTTTTGCTGATGATATCAAATTGTATTCCCATGACCCAGTTCTCCTCCAACACGGTATAAACCTAGTATCCAAATGGGCCTCCGCCAACGCTTTGCCGTTAGCTCACACTAAAACCTCTCTTCTTAGGCTAGGTCCCGAAAACTCTCGTCACCCATTTCATGTAGACTCCATCCCCATCTCCGAATCTACAGTAGTACGGGATTTGGGTCTATTAACCGACTCTAATCTCAAATTCGACCTTCACATTTCCAAATTATCCTCGCTAGCTTTACTCCGCTGTAATCAACTGCTGAAAGCCTTCAAGTCTAGATCTCTATCACTCTACAGACATCTTTTCAACACCTATGTTCTTCCCTTGCTTGAATATTGCTCTGTTGTTTACTCTCCTTCACCTTCTAGCGTTCTGTCTCAAAAACTGGAAAAACCACTCAGATTATTCACTAGAAAAGTTCTACAACGATGCAACATCCCTTATTCTTCATATCTCGACCGTCTCGAAATTCTCGACATTTACTCAGTCCGCCATCGCAGACTTAAATCTCAATTAATCTTACTTTATAAATTTATATGCGGCGCAGCGTACTTACCAAATATCCAGTCGTATGTCAGACTGTCCAATTCGGCTAGACGACCCATGACTTTAATTTGTGTTAGGCCTGATATTAAGGATTTTTTCTCTAATTCAATCCCCCTATGGAATTCTGTCACATGTAATACCCATAAGTTCCTTTCTCCCGGTGAATTTGTCTCCCTTCTCAATCATTCAATTATTAGACTATGATCTCCCCTGTGAATTCGCTCTTTACCTTGCCCCCTCTCCCCTTCTCGCTTATTTCATTCATATCTTCTCTCCTCATATCAATTGATTCTCGTTCCCCCATTTTTTTCCCCCATACTTCCTGACTTAATTATCTTGCTTTCCACGTATTTCCCCTCCTACCAGGTCTTTAGCCTCGTGAGGGGCTTGATCCGGTCTCCTGTATATTTTAATGATTTATATCCCAGTACTTCAAAAAATGTATTCAGAAAATGTCCGACAGACATTTTCGAATACTTCAAAAAATGTATTCAGAAAATGTCCGACAGACATTTTCGAATACTTCAAAAAATGTATTCAGAAAATGTCCGACAGACATTTTCGAATACTTCAAAAAATGTATTCAGAAAATGTCCGACAGACATTTTCGAATACTTCAAAAAATGTATTCAGAAAATGTCCGACAGACATTTTCGAATACTTCAAAAAATGTATTCAGAAAATGTCCGACAGACATTTTCGAGTACTTCAAAAAATGTATTCAGAAAATGTCCGACAGACATTTTCGAGTACTTCAAAAAATGTATTCAGAAAATGTCCGACAGACATTTTCGAGTACTTCAAAAAATGTATTCAGAAAATGTCCGACAGACATTTTCGAGTACTTCAAAAAATGTATTCAGAAAATGTCCGACAGACATTTTCGAGTACTTCAAAAAATGTATTCAGAAAATGTCCGACAGACATTTTCGAGTACTTCAAAAAATGTATTCAGAAAATGTCCGACAGACATTTTCGAGTACTTCAAAAAATGTATTCAGAAAATGTCCGACAGACATTTTCGAGTACTTCAAAAAATGTATTCAGAAAATGTCCGACAGACATTTTCGAGTACTTCAAAAAATGTATTCAGAAAATGTCCGACAGACATTTTCGAGTACTTCAAAAAATGTATTCAGAAAATGACCGACAGACATTTTCGAGTACTTCAAAAAATGTATTCAGAAAATGTCCGACAGACATTTTCGAGTACTTCAAAAAATGTATTCAGAAAATGTCCGACAGACATTTTCGAGTACTTCAAAAAATGTATTCAGAAAATGTCCGACAGACATTTTCGAGTACTTCAAAAAATGTATTCAGAAAATGTCCGACAGACATTTTCGAATACTTCGGAACATGTATTCAGAAAATGTCCGACAGACATTTTCGAGTACTTCGGAACATGTATTCAGAAAATGTCCGACAGACATTTTCGAGTACTTCGGAACATGTATTCAGAAAATGTCCGACAGACATTTTCGAGTACTTCGGAACATGTATTCAGAAAATGTCCGACAGACATTTTCGAGTACTTCAAAAAATGTATTCAGAAAATGTCCGACAGACATTTTCGAATACTTCAAAAAATGTATTCAGAAAATGTCCGACAGACATTTTCGAGTACTTCAAAAAATGTATTCAGAAAATGTCCGACAGACATTTTCGAATACTTCAAAAAATGATTTCAGAAAATGTCCGACAGACATTTTCGAATACTTCAAAAAATGTATTCAGAAAATGTCCGACAGACATTTTCGAGTACTTCAAAAAATGTATTCAGAAAATGTCCGACAGACATTTTCGAGTACTTCAAAAAATGTATTCAGAAAATGTCCGACAGACATTTTCGAATACTTCGGAACATGTATTCAGAAAATGTCCGACAGACATTTTCGAGTACTTCGGAACATGTATTCAGAAAATGTCCGACAGACATTTTCGAGTACTTCAAAAAATGTATTCAGAAAATGTCCGACAGACATTTTCGAGTACTTCAAAAAATGTATTCAGAAAATGTCCGACAGACATTTTCGAGTACTTCAAAAAATGTATTCAGAAAATGTCCGACAGACATTTTCGAGTACTTCAAAAAATGTATTCAGAAAATGTCCGACAGACATTTTCGAGTACTTCAAAAAATGTATTCAGAAAATGTCCGACAGACATTTTCGAATACTTCAAAAATGATTTCAGAAAATGTCCGACAGACATTTTCGAATACTTCGGAACATGTATTCAGAAAATGTCTGACAGACATTTTCGAATACTTCGGAACATGTATTCAGAAATCACTTTATCAGTAATCACTTTTTTCGAAATTTGAGCAATGTAGTCCTGATAATCCCATTACCGTAATCATCTTATCACTAGTTATCACCTTATCAGTTATCACTTTATCACTAATCACTTTTTTCGAAATTTGAGCAATGTAGTTTTGATAGCCACTTTACCGTAATCACTGTATCATTTATCATTTTATCAGTAATCACCTTATCAGTAATCACCTTATCATTTTATCATTTAACCCACCATACTCTGATCCCAAGGTATTTTAATGATTTATTTATTTTTTTTTCACGACAAAATGGCTATAAAAATTCACAGAAGACTTGAACATGTCCCTCACGAGACAGTTTCAAGTAAAAAAGAGGAAAAATCTATGTAGTCAACAAATAAATAATGATGACAAGGGGAAAGACAATTTGAAAGACTAAAACGGGGGCGAGCAATGTTATGGAGATGAGATCAATGGGAAATAAAGGAAGTAGGCAATTGGAGGCAGGGACAGAGAATAAATTAAGAAACTGTTCGTTTAAACAACAGGAAAGGAGGAAGAAATATTAGAACCGGGTTATAGAGGAATCAAGTAGAATAGCAAATTGAGAGGGGGAAAGAAAAGTATTTACATTGTAGGTTATGGCATTCCAATACGGAATGGTGAAAGAGAAAAAGTTATCAGATAGGGGGGAGAGATAGATAAGAGCCATGGGCCTTCTGGGAGAATCAGACAATCTGACAATGGTATTAAGGAAGGGGAAGTGAGATGCGCCAGCAATGAATTTGTAAAGTAGGAGTAATTGGGATTTGAGTCTGCGGTGTCTAATGGAGTGCATTGAGAGGAGTTCCAAGCGTTGCGAGTAAGAAGAGAAAGAGATGTTACAGCGCTGGAGCGTTATTCTAGAGTATACTCTAAGGGTGGATTCAAGAAGTCTAGAGAGATGAGATGTGGGGGACAAACAGAAAATAACAGAACAATACTCAAGGATAGGAAGAACGTAAGTTTTAAAAAGGAATGAGTAGAAAGCTGGATTATTTGACTTGAAAGATTTTAAGATCTGAGAGGAACGAAGTCGGGCTAGAGCCACTGTACGATTAATATGAGCCCGGAACTTGAGATCAGGTTCAACAAGCAGGCCAAGATCACGAACGGAGTTGGAGTCAGGAATGGGAGAACCAGCAATAAAAAACTGATGATGAGGGTTGAGTAAGCCGAAGCGAAGCAAACCTGTTTTGGAATGGGCAAGAGGAAGGAAATTGGATTCGGCCCAGTTGGAGACTAAATCAATGCCGGCTTGAAGACTGGAAGGAAGATGAGAGTAAATTTTAATATCATCAGCATAGGCAGCAACAAAAAGGTAAGGAATATCATTCAGACTGAGTAACAAATCATTGATGAACAAGATAAAGAGTAAAGGGCCCGACACGGAACCTTGAGGAACTCCAGAGGAGATAAAAGAGGAAGAGGAATCAACGAAACTGTTAACCTTAACGGAAAAAGATCTAGAGGATAGAAAGTCCGAGAACCAGGCTACAATGGTAGAGGACAAGCCAAAAGAAGAAAGCTTTTTGAGAAGAAGACTATGGGGAACTTGATCAAAAGCTTTCTGGAAATCAAAGAAGACTACATCTAGAGATTTATGAGTTTTTAAGATGATTTTGTAATTGGTTATGACCTGAACTAAGGAGGAGGCACAAGACCTTTTAGCTAGGAAACCATGTTGATGGACAGAAAGTTTATGGGCAAAATCAAGCTTGATGCGGTTACAGATGATGCGCTCGAAAATTCTAGAAAATGGATCAGTGAGAGAAATTGGGCGGTAGTTGATAGGGTAACTAGCATTACCCTTTTTTAGAACAGGGGTTACTACAGCATTCTTCCAAGAGTGAGGGACTGAAGAAGAGCGGAACGAGTCATTGAAGATGATCGAGAGGGGAAGGGAAAGAGAGGTGGCGCAATTTTTGATGAGAAGAAAGTTAGCAAGATGGGGTGAGAAACCACAGCGAGGCGGAAGTTTACGTAAAGAATTCTCAATTACCCACGGGGCAAACAGATCAGAATCATGAAGGTCAATAATATGAGATGCTGATAGGATGGGTGAGAAGGAAGAATCCGAGACATTCGGAGCTGCAGAGGGGTTTTTAAAATTAGATGTGAATGCAGTGGTGAAGATGGAGGCTTTCTCGGAGTCGATATTGACGATTCGTCCTTGATATGAAAGAGATGGTATTCCGGAAGTACTTTTTAATCTTTTCGTTATGAGGGAACGGGCTACAAGACTGTGAGGTGAGTTGAGAATACGTTTTTCTGTTCTGGCGTAGTTGCGACGAATAGTTTTGGTCAAATCCCTGATTCGAAGGTTGAGAGACTGGAAATCATTGAAGGAAGAACTAGGGGAGGCAAGAAGTTTAGAAAGACGACAACGAGCACGACGCAACTGGCGAATAGGGTTGGAAGGTGGCTTAGGCTTTGGTAAGGTCTTAGTAGGGGTGTGGGTTTTGATGAGATCATTTAAAATGCGAATAAACATATCGAATTTAGCAGATGGCGAGGGAAGGGTACTGAATAAGACATCCCAGTCAAGGGAAGCAAGATCAGAATTCAAGAGAGTATAATTACATTTTCTGTAGTCAAGTTGAGAGGAAAATGAAGCAGAGGCTGGATCAGGAAGAGTGGAAGCCAATGAACGGGGGAAGACCGAGAAATTGACGCTGAAGTGGTCAGAATTCAAAAGTGGAGGGTGACAGACAGGAGGCGAGAGAACTAAATCATCAGAAGATATAACCAAATCTAAAATGTTGGAAGAAATATTGGTGGAGCGAGTAGGAAAATCAACAAGTTGAGAGAGACCTTTAGAAAGTAAAAAATCAGAAAAGGGATGCCGGGAAGAATTATCAAGCCAATCAATGGATGGGAGGTTAAAATCTCCAATAACTAGAGCAGAGGATAGTGGAATGAGAGAGTTCAAATGTGTAATAAGGGAGGAGAGTTCGGAAGATTTGCAATCAGGAGGACGATAAACAAGTATTAAGGTAAATGGAGAGAATTTTTGCTGGTTCCAACTAGAGGATGAGGGGGAGACAAGACAAGCAGCAATTTCAGATTGATGCAAAGGGTAGTGGAAGTCTAGGTTGATGGGGATAGAAGTGAGGCAAATGGAACTTTTGACAATGAAAGCAACTCCCCCACCACTGGATTTGCGGTGAAGGGATCGCATACGATCGCAACGGAGAATAGAAATGTTTCGAGAAGTGAAAAGAGAGGAAGGAATGGAATCATTAAGAAAAGTCTCAGTAAGCGCAATGATATCGTAAGAGGAAGCAATGAAGAGGTCAATAAGAAGAGAAATTTTGGTAAGGCTGGCGACACCTCGAATGTTAGAAAGGAGGATATTAATACCAAAGTCAGACTGAAACGAGGAAGAGGGAGGACGAAGGCTCTGACTAGAAGGGGGTGAAGATGGAAAAGCAGAGAAAGAAGAAAAATTATCAAAACGGTAGAGAGCTGGGGATGAAGGAGGAAAACAGGCAGTTAAATAAAAGGGCGGGGCTTAGAGTTGACTTTATAATTGATGTCCGACATAATGAATTTCGATTCTCCGGCAATCTTATTCTGATCATAGCAAAACTTCCGAGAAGCACGGAGAGTTTCAAGTTCCGGTTTGGTCAGATCCCGACGAGCTCGGGGCTTGGTGGCAATATCCAGGAGAGATTTGTCAGTTGAGCGAATTTTGTGATAGCCATGCAGAAAAATGTCCCGATCAGTGGAAGAGTCGAATTGAAGTTTCAGAGGACGAAATTTCGAGGAACACTGGTGGCGGTGAGCTTTCTTGGGAGACGGGAGACGATTGGCAATGGCTAACTTCTGAAAGAAATCCAGATCTTGCGAGTCCTGATTCGGGTTGTCATGGTTGTCCGGCATCTTCTCAATCACAACACGAGTAGCTTTATCGAGAAGCTTAGCAGCTTCCCGAGCGATGTCCAGAGAGTTGATAGTTGTGACAGGAGCAATAGGTGTGGGAACTTGTGGTAGCTTCGAGGAGGTACCCATGAAAACGTGAGAATCCGCAGCTGAGTGGTCATGGATAAGTGGGTCCGCAATTTGAGGCAAATCCGGAAGGAGTTCGCACGACTCAGCCACAGCGAGAGCCAATTTATTCTGTCCAGAATCGACGATTGCGCCACGAAGTTGATTCACCAAGGAGGTGAGGGTGACAACTCGATCATAGAGCACCTTATAAGCATCATAAGGTACGAATTGTTGCGGAGGATCCTCATCAGACGACGTCTGCTTCCGTTTAGGAGCAGGACGATTGAACACCATTGGAGAGAGAAAAATCGATAACCGCAGGCGGCAAGGAAAGAGGCGCTTTTTTTTCATTCGTGTATAATCACTCTTATCACTCTTATCAGTAAGTTTTTAATTTTATCAGTTAATCACATTCTGATATGATTGGATGATTAAGTATTCTCACAGATGCAGTTAGGCGCATAAATAAAGCACAGGGGCGGAGCTTGCTAAGCCCCGCCCCCTGTGCTTTATTTATGCGCCTAACTGCATCTGTATACTACTAAAATGTATTCAGAAAATGTCCGACAGACATTTTCGAGTACTTCAAAAAATGTATTCAGAAAATGTCCGACAGACATTTTCGAGTACTTCAAAAAATGTATTCAGAAAATGTCCGACAGACATTTTCGAGTACTTCAAAAAATGTATTCAGAAAATGTCCGACAGACATTTTCGAGTACTTCAAAAAATGTATTCAGAAAATGTCCGACAGACATTTTCGATAACCCCTCTTCTCCCGCCCACCCTCAGTCTTCCAGAGACACTTTTTCCCCTTGGGTAATCGAGCAAGTCATCTCCAAAATTCCCCCAAAATGTGGGTTCTCCCTTCACCTAGCCAATTATTTCATAATCAAAAACTGCGCCACCAGCCTTGCCCTACCTCTCTCCATCATTTATTCTGAATCCCTCGAGTCCTCTGTTGTCCCCAGCGCTTGGAAACATGGGACTATTATCCCAGTTTTCAAAAAAGGGAACCCCTCATCCCCGCAAAACTATCGTCCCATCACGCTCACCGATCCATTCGCCCGCATTTTTGAAAGAATACTTTGCCGTCAAATTAGAACGGACCTAGGTCACAGATTCTCCATCCACCAGCACGGATTTCTTGCCCGCCGTTCCTGCCCTAGTTCCCTGGTCTACTCTACCGCAAACTATAGAAGAATCCTGAAAACTCATCATTCTCTAGACGTTGTCTTCTTTGACTTCAAGAAAGCATTTGATAAAGTAGATCACATTATTTTGCTCAAAAAACTTGCAAACTTTGGTCTGTCAAACCCTCACATCTCCTGGTTCGAAGCTTTCCTCAAAGAACGCACCTTCTCAGTAATGGTTAACGGATCCCTAGACAATAAAATTTCTCCTATTCCCTCGGGTGTTCCGCAAGGAACTGTATCAGGTCCCCTATTATTCTTAATCTACATAAACGACCTACTCCTGAAACTCCCACCAAACATTCATTTTGCCGCTTTTGCTGATGATATCAAATTGTATTCCCATGACCCAGTTCTCCTCCAACACGGTATAAACCTAGTATCCAAATGGGCCTCCGCCAACGCTTTGCCGTTATCGATAGCGATGAACAACGAATGAAGCTGATGACGCCAACAAGGGACATCAAGTGGAATGTCGCCACACCAACAGAAGAGTCGACAAATACTCTTGCGAAGTCTTCACTCGATTCAAGAAGCCCGCTCTCCATACTTCGATGATTGAACTCAACTTATCGTTTTCAACAGAAGTGGCGTCATCAGCTTCATTTGTTGTTCATCGCTATCGATTGAAGCTGGATGTCAATACAAGCTGACATTCAAGTCGTCATCAATTTGGACTAACCGGAAGTCGAAAATGTCTGTCGGACATTTTCTGAATACATTTTTTAGTATTCGAAAATTTGAGTCGGACATTTTGAGATTTATAAAAATTTTGAAGTTTACAGATCAATTTTATCATTTTAAAGGAGGACAGAAGTCATATTTTTTTATTTCAGATTCTGATGTAGTCCTCTCGGACAAAATCCATGTTCCGAAGTATTCGAAAATGTCTGTCGGACATTTTCTGAATACATGTTCCGAAGTATTCGAAAATGTCTGTCGGACATTTTCTGAATACAAACTTCCAGTCCAAGAAGCAAAGTATGCCACTACCTCAGGCAGAACAGTCCGAGATAACGAAACAGTTGTGAAGACGTTTCAGTCAGAAGTATGGAAGACATACTCAATGTCCGACAGACATTTTCGAGTACTTCGGAACATGTTCCGAAGTACTCGAAAATGTCTGTCGGACAAATGTCTGTCGGACATTTTCTGAATACCATTTTTCCATTTGATAACCATTTTCGTTTCTTTATTTTCAATTCCATCTCGAAAATGGTTGATAACCATTTTCGTTTCTTTATTTTCACTTCCATCTTGAAAATGGTTGATAACCATTTTCGTTTCTTTATTTTCACTTCCATCTCGAAAAAAATCTCGAAAATGGTTGATAACAATTCGTTTCATTATTTTCACTTACATCTCGAAAATGGTTGATAACCATTTTCGTTTCTTTAAAAATGGTTATCAACCACATTTTTTGAAGTATTCGAAAATGTCGGTCGGACATTTTCTGAATACATTTTTTGAAGTATTCGAAAATGTCTGTCGGACATTTTCTGAATACATGTTCCGAAGTACTCGAAAATGTCTGTCGGACATTTTCTGAATACGTTTTTTGAAGTACTCGAAAATGTCTGTCGGACATTTTCTGAATACATTTTTTGAAGTACTCGAAAATGTCGGTCGGACATTTTCTGAATACATGTTCCGAAGTATTCGAAAATGTCTGTCGGACATTTTCTGAATACATTTTTTGAAGTACTCGAAAATGTCTGTCGGACATTTTCTGAATACATGTTCCGAAGTATTCGAAAATGTCTGTCGGACATTTTCTGAATACATGTTCCGAAGTATTCGAAAATGTCTGTCGGACATTTTCTGAATACATTTTTTGAAGTACTCGAAAATGTCTGTCGGACATTTTCTGAATACATGTTCCGAAGTATTCGAAAATGTCTGTCGGACATTTTCTGAATACATTTTTTGAAGTACTCGAAAATGTCTGTCGGACATTTTCTGAATACATGTTCCGAAGTATTCGAAAATGTCTGTCGGACATTTTCTGAATACATGTTCCGAAGTACTCGAAAATGTCTGTCGGACATTTTCTGAATACATGTTCCGAAGTATTCGAAAATGTCTGTCGGACATTTTCTGAATACATGTTCCGAAGTACTCGAAAATGTCTGTCGGACATTTTCTGAATACATGTTCCGAAGTACTCGAAAATGTCTGTCGGACATTTTCTGAATACATGTTCCGAAGTATTCGAAAATGTCTGTCGGACATTTTCTGAATACATTTTTTGAAGTACTCGAAAATGTCGGTCGGACATTTTCTGAATACATGTTCCGAAGTATTCGAAAATGTCTGTCGGACATTTTCTGAATACATTTTTTGAAGTACTCGAAAATGTCTGTCGGACATTTTCTGAATACATGTTCCGAAGTATTCGAAAATGTCTGTCGGACATTTTCTGAATACATGTTCCGAAGTATTCGAAAATGTCTGTCGGACATTTTCTGAATACATGTTCCGAAGTATTCGAAAATGTCTGTCGGACATTTTCTGAATACATTTTTTGAAGTACTCGAAAATGTCTGTCGGACATTTTCTGAATACATGTTCCGAAGTATTCGAAAATGTCTGTCGGACATTTTCTGAATACATTTTTGAAGTACTCGAAATGTCTGTCGGACATTTTCTGAATACATTTTTGAAGTACTCGAAAATGTCTGTCGGACATTTTCTGAATACATGTTCCGAAGTATTCGAAAATGTCTGTCGGACATTTTCTGAATACATGTTCCGAAGTACTCGAAAATGTCTGTCGGACATTTTCTGAATACATGTTCCGAAGTACTCGAAAATGTCTGTCGGACATTTTCTGAATACATGTTCCGAAGTATTCGAAAATGTCTGTCGGACATTTTCTGAATACATTTTTTGAAGTACTCGAAAATGTCTGTCGGACATTTTCTGAATACATTTTTGAAGTACTCGAAAATGTCTGTCGGACATTTTCTGAATACATGTTCCGAAGTATTCGAAAATGTCTGTCGGACATTTTCTGAATACATTTTTTGAAGTACTCGAAAATGTCTGTCGGACATTTTCTGAATACATTTTTTGAAGTACTCGAAAATGTCTGTCGGACATTTTCTGAATACATGTTCCGAAGTACTCGAAAATGTCTGTCGGACATTTTCTGAATACATGTTCCGAAGTATTCGAAAATGTCTGTCGGACATTTTCTGAATACATGTTCCGAAGTACTCGAAAATGTCTGTCGGACATTTTCTGAATACATGTTCCGAAGTATTCGAAAATGTCTGTCGGACATTTTCTGAATACATTTTTTGAAGTATTCGAAAATGTCTGTCGGACATTTTCTGAATACATGTTCCGAAGTACTCGAAAATGTCTGTCGGACATTTTCTGAATACATGTTCCGAAGTATTCGAAAATGTCTGTCGGACATTTTCTGAATACATGTTCCGAAGTACTCGAAAATGTCTGTCGGACATTTCTGAATACATGTTCCGAAGTACTCGAAATGTCTGTCGGACATTTTCTGAATACATGTTCCGAAGTATTCGAAAATGTCTGTCGGACATTTTCTGAATACATTTTTGAAGTACTCGAAAATGTCTGTCGGACATTTTCTGAATACATGTTCCGAAGTACTCGAAAATGTCTGTCGGACATTTTCTGAATACATGTTCCGAAGTATTCGAAAATGTCTGTCGGACATTTTCTGAATACATGTTCCTTTTTGAAGTACTCGAAAATGTCTGTCGGACATTTTCTGAATACATTTTTGAAGTACTCGAAAATGTCTGTCGGACATTTTCTGAATACATGTTCCGAAGTATTCGAAAATGTCTGTCGGACATTTCTGAATACATTTTTTGAAGTACTCGAAAAATGTCTGTCGGACATTTTCTGAATACATTTTTTGAAGTACTCGAAAATGTCTGTCGGACATTTTCTGAATACATTTTTGAAGTACTCGAAAATGTCTGTCGGACATTTTCTGAATACATTTTTTGAAGTATTCGAAAATGTCTGTCGGACATTTTCTGAATACATTTTTTGAAGTACTCGAAAATGTCTGTCGGACATTTTCTGAATACATTTTTTGAAGTACTCGAAAATGTCTGTCGGACATTTTCTGAATACATTTTTGAAGTACTCGAAAATGTCTGTCGGACATTTTCTGAATACATTTTTTGAAGTATTCGAAAATGTCTGTCGGACATTTTCTGAATACATTTTTTGAAGTACTCGAAAATGTCTGTCGGACATTTTCTGAATACATTTTTTGAAGTACTCGAAAATGTCTGTCGGACATTTTCTGAATACATTTTTTGAAGTACTCGAAAATGTCTGTCGGACATTTTCTGAATACATTTTTTGAAGTACTCGAAAATGTCTGTCGGACATTTTCTGAATACATTTTTTGAAGTACTCGAAAATGTCTGTCGGACATTTTCTGAATACATTTTTTGAAGTATTCGAAAATGTCTGTCGGACATTTTCTGAATACATTTTTTGAAGTATTCGAAAATGTCTGTCGGACATTTTCTGAATACATGTTCCGAAGTACTCGAAAATGTCTGTCGGACATTTTCTGAATACATGTTCCGAAGTACTCGAAAATGTCTGTCGGACATTTTCTGAATACATGTTCCGAAGTATTCGAAAATGTCTGTCGGACATTTTCTGAATACATGTTCCGAAGTATTCGAAAATGTCTGTCGGACATTTTCTGAATACATGTTCCGAAGTATTCGAAAATGTCTGTCGGACATTTTCTGAATACATGTTCCGAAGTACTCGAAAATGTCTGTCGGACATTTTCTGAATACATGTTCCGAAGTACTCGAAAATGTCTGTCGGACATTTTCTGAATACATGTTCCGAAGTACTCGAAAATGTCTGTCGGACATTTTCTGAATACATGTTCCGAAGTATTCGAAAATGTCTGTCGGACATTTTCTGAATACATTTTTTGAAGTATTCGAAAATGTCTGTCGGACATTTTCTGAATACATGTTCCGAAGTATTCGAAAATGTCTGTCGGACATTTTCTGAATACATGTTCCGAAGTACTCGAAAATGTCTGTCGGACATTTTCTGAATACATGTTCCGAAGTACTCGAAAATGTCTGTCGGACATTTTCTGAATACATGTTCCGAAGTACTCGAAAATGTCTGTCGGACATTTTCTGAATACATGTTCCGAAGTACTCGAAAATGTCTGTCGGACATTTTCTGAATACATGTTCCGAAGTATTCGAAAATGTCTGTCGGACATTTTCTGAATACATTTTTTGAAGTACTCGAAAATGTCTGTCGGACATTTTCTGAATACATGTTCCGAAGTACTCGAAAATGTCTGTCGGACATTTTCTGAATACATGTTCCGAAGTACTCGAAAATGTCTGTCGGACATTTTCTGAATACATGTTCCGAAGTACTCGAAAATGTCTGTCGGACATTTTCTGAATACATGTTCCGAAGTATTCGAAAATGTCTGTCGGACATTTTCTGAATACATGTTCCGAAGTATTCGAAAATGTCTGTCGGACATTTTCTGAATACATTTTTTGAAGTACTCGAAAATGTCTGTCGGACATTTTCTGAATACATGTTCCGAAGTACTCGAAAATGTCTGTCGGACATTTTCTGAATACATGTTCCGAAGTACTCGAAAATGTCTGTCGGACATTTTCTGAATACATGTTCCGAAGTATTCGAAAATGTCTGTCGGACATTTTCTGAATACATGTTCCGAAGTACTCGAAAATGTCTGTCGGACATTTTCTGAATACATGTTCCGAAGTATTCGAAAATGTCTGTCGGACATTTTCTGAATACATTTTTTGAAGTATTCGAAAATGTCTGTCGGACATTTTCTGAATACATGTTCCGAAGTACTCGAAAATGTCTGTCGGACATTTTCTGAATACATGTTCCGAAGTACTCGAAAATGTCTGTCGGACATTTTCTGAATACATGTTCCGAAGTATTCGAAAATGTCTGTCGGACATTTTCTGAATACATGTTCCGAAGTACTCGAAAATGTCTGTCGGACATTTTCTGAATACATGTTCCGAAGTATTCGAAAATGTCTGTCGGACATTTTCTGAATACATGTTCCGAAGTATTCGAAAATGTCTGTCGGACATTTTCTGAATACATGTTCCGAAGTACTCGAAAATGTCTGTCGGACATTTTCTGAATACATGTTCCGAAGTATTCGAAAATGTCTGTCGGACATTTTCTGAATACATGTTCCGAAGTATTCGAAAATGTCTGTCGGACATTTTCTGAATACATGTTCCGAAGTATTCGAAAATGTCTGTCGGACATTTTCTGAATACATGTTCCGAAGTACTCGAAAATGTCTGTCGGACATTTTCTGAATACATGTTCCGAAGTATTCGAAAATGTCTGTCGGACATTTTCTGAATACATGTTCCGAAGTACTCGAAAATGTCTGTCGGACATTTTCTGAATACATGTTCCGAAGTATTCGAAAATGTCTGTCGGACATTTTCTGAATACATTTTTTGAAGTATTCGAAAATGTCTGTCGGACATTTTCTGAATACATGTTCCGAAGTACTCGAAAATGTCTGTCGGACATTTTCTGAATACATGTTCCGAAGTATTCGAAAATGTCTGTCGGACATTTTCTGAATACATGTTCCGAAGTACTCGAAAATGTCTGTCGGACATTTTCTGAATACATGTTCCGAAGTACTCGAAAATGTCTGTCGGACATTTTCTGAATACATGTTCCGAAGTATTCGAAAATGTCTGTCGGACATTTTCTGAATACATTTTTGAAGTACTCGAAAATGTCTGTCGGACATTTTCTGAATACATGTTCCGAAGTATTCGAAAATGTCTGTCGGACATTTTCTGAATACATTTTTTGAAGTATTCGAAAATGTCTGTCGGACATTTTCTGAATACATTTTTGAAGTACTCGAAAATGTCTGTCGGACATTTTCTGAATACATTTTTTGAAGTATTCGAAAATGTCTGTCGGACATTTTCTGAATACATTTTTTGAAGTACTCGAAAATGTCTGTCGGACATTTTCTGAATACATGTTCCGAAGTACTCGAAAATGTCTGTCGGACATTTTCTGAATACATGTTCCGAAGTATTCGAAAATGTCTGTCGGACATTTTCTGAATACATTTTTCCGAAGTATTCGAAATGTCTGTCGGACATTTTCTGAATACATTTTCGAAGTACTCGAAAATGTCTGTCGGACATTTTCTGAATACATTTTTTGAAGTACTCGAAAATGTCTGTCGGACATTTTCTGAATACATGTTCCGAAGTATTCGAAAATGTCTGTCGGACATTTTCTGAATACATTTTTTGAAGTACTCGAAAATGTCTGTCGGACATTTTCTGAATACATTTTTTGAAGTACTCGAAAATGTCTGTCGGACATTTTCTGAATACATGTTCCGAAGTACTCGAAAATGTCTGTCGGACATTTTCTGAATACATGTTCCGAAGTATTCGAAAATGTCTGTCGGACATTTTCTGAATACATTTTTTGAAGTATTCGAAAATGTCTGTCGGACATTTTCTGAATACATGTTCCGAAGTACTCGAAAATGTCTGTCGGACATTTTCTGAATACATGTTCCGAAGTATTCGAAAATGTCTGTCGGACATTTTCTGAATACATGTTCCGAAGTACTCGAAAATGTCTGTCGGACATTTTCTGAATACATGTTCCGAAGTATTCGAAAATGTCTGTCGGACATTTTCTGAATACATTTTTTGAAGTATTCGAAAATGTCTGTCGGACATTTTCTGAATACATGTTCCGAAGTACTCGAAAATGTCTGTCGGACATTTTCTGAATACATGTTCCGAAGTATTCGAAAATGTCTGTCGGACATTTTCTGAATACATGTTCCGAAGTACTCGAAAATGTCTGTCGGACATTTTCTGAATACATGTTCCGAAGTATTCGAAAATGTCTGTCGGACATTTTCTGAATACATTTTTTGAAGTACTCGAAAATGTCTGTCGGACATTTTCTGAATACATGTTCCGAAGTACTCGAAAATGTCTGTCGGACATTTTCTGAATACATGTTCCGAAGTACTCGAAAATGTCTGTCGGACATTTTCTGAATACATGTTCCGAAGTATTCGAAAATGTCTGTCGGACATTTTCTGAATACATTTTTTGAAGTACTCGAAAATGTCTGTCGGACATTTTCTGAATACATTTTTTGAAGTACTCGAAAATGTCTGTCGGACATTTTCTGAATACATTTTTTGAAGTACTCGAAAATGTCTGTCGGACATTTTCTGAATACATTTTTTGAAGTACTCGAAAATGTCTGTCGGACATTTTCTGAATACATTTTTTGAAGTACTCGAAAATGTCTGTCGGACATTTTCTGAATACATTTTTGAAGTACTCGAAAATGTCTGTCGGACATTTTCTGAATACATTTTTTGAAGTACTCGAAAATGTCTGTCGGACATTTTCTGAATACATTTTTGAAGTACTCGAAAATGTCTGTCGGACATTTTCTGAATACATTTTTTGAAGTACTCGAAAATGTCTGTCGGACATTTTCTGAATACATTTTTTGAAGTATTCGAAAATGTCTGTCGGACATTTTCTGAATACATTTTTTGAAGTACTCGAAAATGTCTGTCGGACATTTTCTGAATACATTTTTTGAAGTACTCGAAAATGTCTGTCGGACATTTTCTGAATACATTTTTGAAGTACTCGAAAATGTCTGTCGGACATTTTCTGAATACATTTTTTGAAGTATTCGAAAATGTCTGTCGGACATTTTCTGAATACATTTTTTGAAGTACTCAAAATGTCTGTCGGACATTTTCTGAATACATTTTTTGAAGTACTCGAAAATGTCTGTCGGACATTTTCTGAATACATTTTTTGAAGTACTCAAAAATGTCTGTCGGACATTTTCTGAATACATTTTTTGAAGTACTCGAAAATGTCTGTCGGACATTTTCTGAATACATTTTTTGAAGTATTCGAAAATGTCTGTCGGACATTTTCTGAATACATTTTTTGAAGTACTCGAAAATGTCTGTCGGACATTTTCTGAATACATTTTTTGAAGTACTCGAAAATGTCTGTCGGACATTTTCTGAATACATTTTTTGAAGTACTCGAAAATGTCTGTCGGACATTTTCTGAATACATTTTTTGAAGTACTCGAAAATGTCTGTCGGACATTTTCTGAATACATTTTTTGAAGTACTCAAAAATGTCTGTCGGACATTTTCTGAATACATTTTTGAAGTATTCGAAAATGTCTGTCGCGGACATTTTCTGAATACATTTTTTGAAGTATTCGAAAATGTCTGTCGCGGACATTTTCTGAATACATTTTTTGAAGTACTCGAAAATGTCTGTCGGACATTTTCTGAATACATTTTTTGAAGTACTCGAAAATGTCTGTCGGACATTTTCTGAATACATTTTTTGAAGTACTCGAAAATGTCTGTCGGACATTTTCTGAATACATTTTTTGAAGTATTCGAAAATGTCTGTCGGACATTTTCTGAATACATTTTTTGAAGTACTCGAAAATGTCTGTCGGACATTTTCTGAATACATTTTTTGAAGTATTCGAAAATGTCTGTCGGACATTTTCTGAATACATTTTTTGAAGTACTCGAAAATGTCTGTCGGACATTTTCTGAATACATTTTTTGAAGTACTCGAAAATGTCTGTCGGACATTTTCTGAATACATTTTTTGAAGTATTCGAAAATGTCTGTCGGACATTTTCTGAATACATGTTCCGAAGTACTCGAAAATGTCTGTCGGACATTTTCTGAATACATGTTCCGAAGTATTCGAAAATGTCTGTCGGACATTTTCTGAATACATGTTCCGAAGTACTCGAAAATGTCTGTCGGACATTTTCTGAATACATGTTCCGAAGTATTCGAAAATGTCTGTCGGACATTTTCTGAATACATTTTTTGAAGTACTCGAAAATGTCTGTCGGACATTTTCTGAATACATTTTTTGAAGTACTCGAAAATGTCTGTCGGACATTTTCTGAATACATTTTTTGAAGTATTCGAAAATGTCTGTCGGACATTTTCTGAATACATGTTCCGAAGTACTCGAAAATGTCTGTCGGACATTTTCTGAATACATGTTCCGAAGTACTCGAAAATGTCTGTCGGACATTTTCTGAATACATGTTCCGAAGTACTCGAAAATGTCTGTCGGACATTTTCTGAATACATGTTCCGAAGTATTCGAAAATGTCTGTCGGACATTTTCTGAATACATTTTTTGAAGTACTCGAAAATGTCTGTCGGACATTTTCTGAATACATTTTTTGAAGTACTCGAAAATGTCTGTCGGACATTTTCTGAATACATGTTCCGAAGTATTCGAAAATGTCTGTCGGACATTTTCTGAATACATTTTTTGAAGTACTCGAAAATGTCTGTCGGACATTTTCTGAATACATTTTTTGAAGTACTCGAAAATGTCTGTCGGACATTTTCTGAATACATTTTTTGAAGTACTCGAAAATGTCTGTCGGACATTTTCTGAATACATTTTTTGAAGTACTCGAAAATGTCTGTCGGACATTTTCTGAATACATTTTTTGAAGTACTCGAAAATGTCTGTCGGACATTTTCTGAATACATTTTTTGAAGTACTCGAAAATGTCTGTCGGACATTTTCTGAATACATTTTTTGAAGTACTCGAAAATGTCTGTCGGACATTTTCTGAATACATTTTTTGAAGTACTCGAAAATGTCTGTCGGACATTTTCTGAATACATTTTTTGAAGTACTCGAAAATGTCTGTCGGACATTTTCTGAATACATTTTTTGAAGTACTCAAAAATGTCTGTCGGACATTTTCTGAATACATTTTTTGAAGTACTCGAAAATGTCTGTCGGACATTTTCTGAATACATTTTTTGAAGTACTCGAAAATGTCTGTCGGACATTTTCTGAATACATTTTTTGAAGTATTCGAAAATGTCTGTCGGACATTTTCTGAATACATTTTTTGAAGTACTCGAAAATGTCTGTCGGACATTTTCTGAATACATTTTTTGAAGTACTCGAAAATGTCTGTCGGACATTTTCTGAATACATTTTTTGAAGTACTCAAAAATGTCTGTCGGACATTTTCTGAATACATTTTTTGAAGTACTCGAAAATGTCTGTCGGACATTTTCTGAATACATTTTTTGAAGTATTCGAAAATGTCTGTCGCGGACATTTTCTGAATACATTTTTTGAAGTACTCGAAAATGTCTGTCGGACATTTTCTGAATACATTTTTTGAAGTACTCGAAAATGTCTGTCGGACATTTTCTGAATACATTTTTTGAAGTATTCGAAAATGTCTGTCGGACATTTTCTGAATACATTTTTTGAAGTACTCGAAAATGTCTGTCGGACATTTTCTGAATACATTTTTTGAAGTATTCGAAAATGTCTGTCGGACATTTTCTGAATACATTTTTTGAAGTACTCGAAAATGTCTGTCGGACATTTTCTGAATACATTTTTTGAAGTACTCGAAAATGTCTGTCGGACATTTTCTGAATACATTTTTTGAAGTACTCGAAAATGTCTGTCGGACATTTTCTGAATACATTTTTTGAAGTACTCGAAAATGTCTGTCGGACATTTTCTGAATACATTTTTTGAAGTACTCGAAAATGTCTGTCGGACATTTTCTGAATACATTTTTTGAAGTACTCGAAAATGTCTGTCGGACATTTTAATTTAATTTATTGACTGCTGGGATATAAATCATTAAAATATACAGGAGACCGGATCAAGCCCCTCACGAGGCTAAAGACCTGGTAGGAGGGGAAATACGTGGAAAGCAAGATAATTAAGTCAGGAAGTATGGGGGAAAAAAATGGGGGGAACGAGAATCAATTGATATGAGGAGAGAAGATATGAATGAAATAAGCGAGAAGGGGAGAGGGTAAAGAGCGAATTCACAGGGGGAGATCATAGTCTAATAATTGAATGATTGAGAAGGGAGACAAATTCACCGGGAGAAAGGAACTTATGGGTATTACATGTGACAGAATTCCATAGGGGGATTGAATTAGAGAAAAAATCCTTAATATCAGGCCTAACACAAATTAAAGTCATGGGTCGTCTAGCCGAATTGGACAGTCTGACATACGACTGGATATTTGGTAAGTACGCTGCGCCGCATATAAATTTATAAAGTAAGATTAATTGAGATTTAAGTCTGCGATGGCGGACTGAGTAAATGTCGAGAATTTCGAGACGGTCGAGATATGAAGAATAAGGGATGTTGCATCGTTGTAAAACTTTTCTAGTGAATAATCTGAGTGGTTTTTCCAGTTTTTGAGACAGAACGCTAGAAGGTGAAGGAGAGTAAACAACAGAGCAATATTCAAGCAAGGGAAGAACATAGGTGTTGAAAAGATGTCTGTAGAGTGATAGAGATCTAGACTTGAAGGCTTTCAGCAGTTGATTACAGCGGAGTAAAGCTAGCGAGGATAATTTGGAAATGTGAAGGTCGAATTTGAGATTAGAGTCGGTTAATAGACCCAAATCCCGTACTACTGTAGATTCGGAGATGGGGATGGAGTCTACATGAAATGGGTGACGAGAGTTTTCGGGACCTAGCCTAAGAAGAGAGGTTTTAGTGTGAGCTAACGGCAAAGCGTTGGCGGAGGCCCATTTGGATACTAGGTTTATACCGTGTTGGAGGAGAACTGGGTCATGGGAATACAATTTGATATCATCAGCAAAAGCGGCAAAATGAATGTTTGGTGGGAGTTTCAGGAGTAGGTCGTTTATGTAGATTAAGAATAATAGGGGACCTGATACAGTTCCTTGCGGAACACCCGAGGGAATAGGAGAAATTTTATTGTCTAGGGATCCGTTAACCATTACTGAGAAGGTGCGTTCTTTGAGGAAAGCTTCGAACCAGGAGATGTGAGGGTTTGACAGACCAAAGTTTGCAAGTTTTTTGAGCAAAATAATGTGATCTACCTTATCAAATGCTTTCTTGAAGTCAAAGAAGACAACGTCTAGAGAATGATGAGTTTTCAGGATTCTTCTATAGTTTGCGGTAGAGTAGACCAGGGAACTAGGGCAGGAACGGCGGGCAAGAAATCCGTGCTGGTGGATGGAGAATCTGTGACCTAGGTCCGTTCTAATTTGACGGCAAAGTATTCTTTCAAAAATGCGGGCGAATGGATCGGTGAGCGTGATGGGACGATAGTTTTGCGGGGATGAGGGGTTCCCTTTTTTGAAAACTGGGATAATAGTCCCATGTTTCCAAGCGCTGGGGACAACAGAGGACTCGAGGGATTCAGAATAAATGATGGAGAGAGGTAGGGCAAGGCTGGTGGCGCAGTTTTTGATTATGAAATAATTGGCTAGGTGAAGGGAGAACCCACATTTTGGGGGAATTTTGGAGATGACTTGCTCGATTACCCAAGGGGAAAAAGTGTCTCTGGAAGACTGAGGGTGGGCGGGAGAAGAGGGGTTATCGAAAATGTCTGTCGGACATTTTCTGAATACATTTTTTGAAGTACTCGAAAATGTCTGTCGGACATTTTCTGAATACATTTTTTGAAGTACTCGAAAATGTCTGTCGGACATTTTCTGAATACATTTTTTGAAGTACTCGAAAATGTATGTCGGACATTTTCTGAATACATTTTTTGAAGTACTCGAAAATGTCAGTCGGACATTTTCTGAATACATTTTTTGAAGTACTCGAAAATGTCTGTCGGACATTTTCTGAATACATTTTAGTAGTATACAGATGCAGTTAGGCGCATAAATAAAGCACAGGGGGCGGGGCTTAGCAAGCTCCGCCCCTGTGCTTTATTTATGCGCCTAACTGCATCTGTGAGAATACTTAATCATCCAATCATATCAGAATGTGATTAACTGATAAAATTAAAAACTTACTGATAAGAGTGATAAGAGTGATTATACACGAATGAAAATACCTTGGGATCAGAGTATGGTGGGTTAAATGATAAAATGATAAGGTGATTACTGATAAGGTGATTATAAAGTAATTATAAAGTAAGATTAATTGAGATTTAAGTCTGCGATGGCGGACTGAGTAAATGTCGAGAATTTCGAGACGGTCGAGATATGAAGAATAAGGGATGTTGCATCGTTGTAAAACTTTTCTAGTGAATAATCTGAGTGGTTTTTCCAGTTTTTGAGACAGAACGCTAGAAGGTGAAGGAGAGTAAACAACAGAGCAATATTCAAGCAAGGGTCCGACAGACATTTTCGAGTACTTCAAAAAATGTATTCAGAAAATGTCCGACAGACATTTTCGAATACTTCAAAAAATGAATTCAGAAAATGTCCGACAGACATTTTCGAATACTTCAAAAAATGTATTCAGAAAATGTCCGACAGACATTTTCGAATACTTCAAAAAATGAATTCAGAAAATGTCCGACAGACATTTTCGAATACTTCAAAAAATGTATTCAGAAAATGTCCGACAGACATTTTCGAATACTTCAAAAAATGTATTCAGAAAATGTCCGACAGACATTTTCGAATACTTCAAAAAATGAATTCAGAAAATGTCCGACAGACATTTTCGAATACTTCAAAAAATGTATTCAGAAAATGTCCGACAGACATTTTCGAATACTTCGGAACATGTATTCAGAAAATGTCCGACAGACATTTTCGAGTACTTCGGAACATGTATTCAGAAAATGTCCGACAGACATTTTCGAGTACTTCGGAACATGTATTCAGAAAATGTCCGACAGACATTTTCGAGTACTTCGGAACATGTATTCAGAAAATGTCCGACAGACATTTTCGAGTACTTCGGAACATGTATTCAGAAAATGTCCGACAGACATTTTCGAGTACTTCGGAACATGTATTCAGAAAATGTCCGACAGACATTTTCGAATACTTCGGAACATGTATTCAGAAAATGTCCGACAGACATTTTCGAGTACTTCGGAACATGTATTCAGAAAATGTCCGACAGACATTTTCGAATACTTCGGAACATGTATTCAGAAAATGTCCGACAGACATTTTCGAGTACTTCGGAACATGTATTCAGAAAATGTCCGACAGACATTTTCGAGTACTTCGGAACATGTATTCAGAAAATGTCCGACAGACATTTTCGAATACTTCGGAACATGTATTCAGAAAATGTCCGACAGACATTTTCGAGTACTTCGGAACATGTATTCAGAAAATGTCCGACAGACATTTTCGAGTACTTCAAAAAATGTATTCAGAAAATGTCCGACAGACATTTTCGAGTACTTCAAAAAATGTATTCAGAAAATGTCCGACAGACATTTTCGAATACTTCGGAACATGTATTCAGAAAATGTCCGACAGACATTTTCGAGTACTTCGGAACATGTATTCAGAAAATGTCCGACAGACATTTTCGAATACTTCGGAACATGTATTCAGAAAATGTCCGACAGACATTTTCGAGTACTTCAAAAAATGTATTCAGAAAATGTCCGACAGACATTTTCGAATACTTCGGAACATGTATTCAGAAAATGTCCGACAGACATTTTCGAGTACTTCGGAACATGTATTCAGAAAATGTCCGACAGACATTTTCGAATACTTCGGAACATGTATTCAGAAAATGTCCGACAGACATTTTCGAGTACTTCGGAACATGTATTCAGAAAATGTCCGACAGACATTTTCGAATACTTCGGAACATGTATTCAGAAAATGTCCGACAGACATTGTCGAGTACTTCGGAACATGTATTCAGAAAATGTCCGACAGACATTTTCGAATACTTCGGAACATGTATTCAGAAAATGTCCGACAGACATTTTCGAATACTTCGGAACATGTATTCAGAAAATGTCCGACAGACATTTTCGAGTACTTCGGAACATGTATTCAGAAAATGTCCGACAGACATTTTCGAATACTTCGGAACATGTATTCAGAAAATGTCCGACAGACATTTTCGAATACTTCGGAACATGTATTCAGAAAATGTCCGACAGACATTTTCGAGTACTTCGGAACATGTATTCAGAAAATGTCCGACAGACATTTTCGAATACTTCGGAACATGTATTCAGAAAATGTCCGACAGACATTTTCGAGTACTTCAAAAAATGTATTCAGAAAATGTCCGACAGACATTTTCGAATACTTCGGAACATGTATTCAGAAAATGTCCGACAGACATTTTCGAGTACTTCGGAACATGTATTCAGAAAATGTCCGACAGACATTTTCGAGTACTTCGGAACATGTATTCAGAAAATGTCCGACAGACATTTTCGAGTACTTCGGAACATGTATTCAGAAAATGTCCGACAGACATTTTCGAATACTTCGGAACATGTATTCAGAAAATGTCCGACAGACATTTTCGAATACTTCGGAACATGTATTCAGAAAATGTCCGACAGACATTTTCGAGTACTTCGGAACATGTATTCAGAAAATGTCCGACAGACATTTTCGAATACTTCGGAACATGTATTCAGAAAATGTCCGACAGACATTTTCGAGTACTTCAAAAAATGTATTCAGAAAATGTCCGACAGACATTTTCGAATACTTCGGAACATGTATTCAGAAAATGTCCGACAGACATTTTCGAGTACTTCGGAACATGTATTCAGAAAATGTCCGACAGACATTTTCGAGTACTTCGGAACATGTATTCAGAAAATGTCCGACAGACATTTTCGAGTACTTCAAAAAATGTATTCAGAAAATGTCCGACAGACATTTTCGAGTACTTCAAAAAATGTATTCAGAAAATGTCCGACAGAAATTTTCGAATACTTCGGAACATGTATTCAGAAAATGTCCGACAGACATTTTCGAGTACTTCAAAAAATGTATTCAGAAAATGTCCGACAGACATTTTCGAGTACTTCAAAAAATGTATTCAGAAAATGTCCGACAGACATTTTCGAGTACTTCGGAACATGTATTCAGAAAATGTCCGACAGACATTTTCGAGTACTTCGGAACATGTATTCAGAAAATGTCCGACAGACATTTTCGAATACTTCGGAACATGTATTCAGAAAATGTCCGACAGACATTTTCGAGTACTTCGGAACATGTATTCAGAAAATGTCCGACAGACATTTTCGAATACTTCGGAACATGTATTCAGAAAATGTCCGACAGACATTTTCGAGTACTTCAAAAAATGTATTCAGAAAATGTCCGACAGACATTTTCGAATACTTCGGAACATGTATTCAGAAAATGTCCGACAGACATTTTCGAATACTTCGGAACATGTATTCAGAAAATGTCCGACAGACATTTTCGAGTACTTCAAAAAATGTATTCAGAAAATGTCCGACCGACATTTTCGAGTACTTCAAAAAATGTATTCAGAAAATGTCCGACAGACATTTTCGAGTACTTCAAAAAACGTATTCAGAAAATGTCCGACAGACATTTTCGAGTACTTCGGAACATGTATTCAGAAAATGTCCGACAGACATTTTCGAATACTTCAAAAAATGTATTCAGAAAATGTCCGACCGACATTTTCGAATACTTCAAAAAATGTGGTTGATAACCATTTTTAAAGAAACGAAAATGGTTATCAACCATTTTCGAGATGTAAGTGAAAATAATGAAACGAATTGTTATCAACCATTTTCGAGATTTTTTTCGAGATGGAAGTGAAAATAAAGAAACGAAAATGGTTATCAACCATTTTCAAGATGGAAGTGAAAATAAAGAAACGAAAATGGTTATCAACCATTTTCGAGATGGAATTGAAAATAAAGAAACGAAAATGGTTATCAAATGGAAAAATGGTATTCAGAAAATGTCCGACAGACATTTGTCCGACAGACATTTTCGAGTACTTCGGAACATGTTCCGAAGTACTCGAAAATGTCTGTCGGACATTGAGTATGTCTTCCATACTTCTGACTGAAACGTCTTCACAACTGTTTCGTTATCTCGGACTGTTCTGCCTGATGTAGTGGCATACTTTGCTTCTTGGACTGGAAGTTTGTATTCAGAAAATGTCCGACAGACATTTTCGAATACTTCGGAACATGTATTCAGAAAATGTCCGACAGACATTTTCGAATACTTCGGAACATGGATTTTGTCCGAGAGGACTACATCAGAATCTGAAATAAAAAAATATGACTTCTGTCCTCCTTTAAAATGATAAAATTGATCTGTAAACTTCAAAATTTTTATAAATCTCAAAATGTCCGACTCAAATTTTCGAATACTAAAAAATGTATTCAGAAAATGTCCGACAGACATTTTCGACTTCCGGTTAGTCCAAATTGATGACGACTTGAATGTCAGCTTGTATTGACATCCAGCTTCAATCGATAGCGATGAACAACAAATGAAGCTGATGACGCCACTTCTGTTGAAAACGATAAGTTGAGTTCAATCATCGAAGTATGGAGAGCGGGCTTCTTGAATCGAGTGAAGACTTCGCAAGAGTATTTGTCGACTCTTCTGTTGGTGTGGCGACATTCCACTTGATGTCCCTTGTTGGCGTCATCAGCTTCATTCGTTGTTCATCGCTATCGATTGAAGCTGGATGTCAATACAAGCTGACATTCAAGTCGTCATCAATTTGGACTAACCGGAAGTAACCACCAGCTTCGCCGAAATCACTTCGCTTGCAATACCAGCTCTTCTACGACATCACAACTGCCGATTGGTCAAGAAGTCTTCACAAACATGTCATCGCTCTACAATCAAGGGAATCGACGAAGATTTCGTGACAAACGGCATAAACTCGTTGCTTCCGCAACGCGTCTACAATACCAGCCGACGTCTACTATGTACAAGGATGTTCAGCTGGCTCAAGCGATAGGAATTTTCTATCGAACATGCGAAAAATCCCGCTGCTCTTAGTTTCGACACCCGTGCGTGCTTCGAAACGAAAGATACTCGGATTCTAGCAGGAAAGTCGTTGGAAACTATCACAAAGGAACGTTGTGAGATGCTACACACACAAAACCGAAAGAGATGGAACAATTCGATGAAGAATGCAGGAAAAGAAGAATCTTCCATTAACAATCTTCATTCTACCAGCATGAAAATGTCTGTCGGACATTTTCTGAATACATTTTTTGAAGTACTCGAAAATGTCTGTCGGACATTTTCTGAATACATGTTCCGAAGTATTCGAAAATGTCTGTCGGACATTTTCTGAATACATTTTTTGAAGTACTCGAAAATGTCTGTCGGACATTTTCTGAATACATTTTTTGAAGTACTCGAAAATGTCTGTCGGACATTTTCTGAATACATTTTTGAAGTACTCGAAAATGTCTGTCGGACATTTTCTGAATACATTTTTTGAAGTATTCGAAAATGTCTGTCGGACATTTTCTGAATACATTTTTTGAAGTACTCGAAAATGTCTGTCGGACATTTTCTGAATACATGTTCCGAAGTATTCGAAAATGTCTGTCGGACATTTTCTGAATACATTTTTTGAAGTACTCGAAAATGTCTGTCGGACATTTTCTGAATACATTTTTGAAGTACTCGAAAATGTCTGTCGGACATTTTCTGAATACATTTTTGAAGTACTCGAAAATGTCTGTCGGACATTTTCTGAATACATTTTTTGAAGTACTCGAAAATGTCTGTCGGACATTTTCTGAATACATTTTTTGAAGTACTCGAAAATGTCTGTCGGACATTTTCTGAATACATTTTTTGAAGTACTCGAAAATGTCTGTCGGACATTTTCTGAATACATTTTTTGAAGTACTCGAAAATGTCTGTCGGACATTTTCTGAATACATTTTTTGAAGTACTCGAAAATGTCTGTCGGACATTTTCTGAATACATTTTTTGAAGTATTCGAAAATGTCTGTCGGACATTTTCTGAATACATTTTTTGAAGTACTCGAAAATGTCTGTCGGACATTTTCTGAATACATTTTTTGAAGTATTCGAAAATGTCTGTCGGACATTTTCTGAATACATTTTTTGAAGTATTCGAAAATGTCTGTCGGACATTTTCTGAATACATTTTTTGAAGTACTCGAAAATGTCTGTCGGACATTTTCTGAATACATTTTTTGAAGTACTCGAAAATGTCTGTCGGACATTTTAATTTAATTTATTGACTGGGATATAAATCATTAAAATATACAGGAGACCGGATCAAGCCCCTCACGAGGCTAAAGACCTGGTAGGAGGGGAAATACGTGGAAAGCAAGATAATTAAGTCAGGAAGTATGGGGGAAAAAAATGGGGGGAACGAGAATCAATTGATATGAGGAGAGAAGATATGAATGAAATAAGCGAGAAGGGGAGAGGGGGCAAGGTAAAGAGCGAATTCACAGGGGGAGATCATAGTCTAATAATTGAATGATTGAGAAGGGAGACAAATTCACCGGGAGAAAGGAACTTATGGGTATTACATGTGACAGAATTCCATAGGGGGATTGAATTAGAGAAAAAATCCTTAATATCAGGCCTAACACAAATTAAAGTCATGGGTCGTCTAGCCGAATTGGACAGTCTGACATACGACTGGATATTTGGTAAGTACGCTGCGCCGCATATAAATTTATAAAGTAAGATTAATTGAGATTTAAGTCTGCGATGGCGGACTGAGTAAATGTCGAGAATTTCGAGACGGTCGAGATATGAAGAATAAGGGATGTTGCATCGTTGTAGAACTTTTCTAGTGAATAATCTGAGTGGTTTTTCCAGTTTTTGAGACAGAACGCTAGAAGGTGAAGGAGAGTAAACAACAGAGCAATATTCAAGCAAGGGAAGAACATAGGTGTTGAAAAGATGTCTGTAGAGTGATAGAGATCTAGACTTGAAGGCTTTCAGCAGTTGATTACAGCGGAGTAAAGCTAGCGAGGATAATTTGGAAATGTGAAGGTCGAATTTGAGATTAGAGTCGGTTAATAGACCCAAATCCCGTACTACTGTAGATTCGGAGATGGGGATGGAGTCTACATGAAATGGGTGACGAGAGTTTTCGGGACCTAGCCTAAGAAGAGAGGTTTTAGTGTGAGCTAACGGCAAAGCGTTTGGCGGAGGCCCATTTGGATACTAGGTTTATACCGTGTTGGAGGAGAACTGGGTCATGGGAATACAATTTGATATCATCAGCCAAAGCGGCAAAATGAATGTTTGGTGGGAGTTTCAGGAGTAGGTCGTTTATGTAGATTAAGAATAATAGGGGACCTGATACAGTTCCTTGCGGAACACCCGAGGGAATAGGAGAAATTTTATTGTCTAGGGATCCGTTAACCATTACTGAGAAGGTGCGTTCTTTGAGGAAAGCTTCGAACCAGGAGATGTGAGGGTTTGACAGACCAAAGTTTGCAAGTTTTTTGAGCAAAATAATGTGATCTACCTTATCAAATGCTTTCTTGAAGTCAAAGAAGACAACGTCTAGAGAATGATGAGTTTTCAGGATTCTTCTATAGTTTGCGGTAGAGTAGACCAGGGAACTAGGGCAGGAACGGCGGGCAAGAAATCCGTGCTGGTGGATGGAGAATCTGTGACCTAGGTCCGTTCTAATTTGACGGCAAAGTATTCTTTCAAAAATGCGGGCGAATGGATCGGTGAGCGTGATGGGACGATAGTTTTGCGGGGATGAGGGGTTCCCTTTTTTGAAAACTGGGATAATAGTCCCATGTTTCCAAGCGCTGGGGACAACAGAGGACTCGAGGGATTCAGAATAAATGATGGAGAGAGGTAGGGCAAGGCTGGTGGCGCAGTTTTTGATTATGAAATAATTGGCTAGGTGAAGGGAGAACCCACATTTTGGGGGAATTTTGGAGATGACTTGCTCGATTACCCAAGGGGAAAAAGTGTCTCTGGAAGACTGAGGGTGGGCGGGAGAAGAGGGGTTATTGGGAACCAAGGTAGGTGGAGAGTGGGTGCTAGTGTTGTAGTTGGAGAGGAATTCGGCAGCAAATATGGATGCTTTAGAGGAATCTGAAGTAATAAGGTCTGAGCCAATGGATAGATGGGGAATTGTAGACCTACATTTGAGCCGTTTATTGATTAAAGCAAGCGCTGATCTACTGTGGACGGTGGATAATATATGTTTTTCCCGGCGGAATAATTGTTTTTTGATGTCATGCTGAATTTTCTTTATGCGAGTTTGAAATTTACGCATTAAATCGGGCGCGGGAGTGGGTGACTTAAGGGCTTTTGAGTAGGAGAAGCGAACACGCTTGAGCTGTCTGGCAAGATTGGATGGACCACGGTGTTTGGTAATCTCAAAAACGATCAGTGATAGTTTTTCATTTCTTCTGCAGGAATCTCAAAAACGATCAGTGATCGTTTTTTATTTCTTCTGCAGAATCTCAAAAACGAACAGTGATCGTTTTTCATGTCCACGTTGGAATCTCAAAAACGATCAGTGATCGTTTTTCATTTATTCTGCAGAATCTCAAAAACGATCAGTGATCGTTTTTCATTTCTCCTGCAGAATCTCAAAAACGATCAGTGATCGTTTTTCATTTCTTCTGCAGGAATCTCCTGACTTAAGGGCTTTTGAGTAGGAGAAGCGAACACGCTTGAGCTGTCTGGCAAGATTGGATGGACCACGGTGTTTGGTGGGAGGTATAGTGGGAGTGTGGGATAGAATTAAACTAGAAAGAATAGAGATGAATTTAGCGTACTTATCAGAGGGGGATGGGAGGGTACTAAAAACTATGTCCCAGTCGGTAGAGGCAAGCGCTGCGTTTAAAGCACTAAAGTTACATTTTCGGTAATTTAGGCGGTTGGAGGGTTTATGCGCTTGGAGGGTGCTGATAGTATTAACATAAGGCGGGCTGAAAACACAGTGGATAGATAGATGATCGGAATTCAGGAGAGGTGGGATTCTTTCAAGTTTGTAGATAGGAACGTCGTCAGAAGAGATGATGAGGTCCAGGATATTCGAGGATGTTGTACCGAGTCTAGTGGGAAAAGTGATGTGTTGGGTGAGCCCACGCGAATTCAAGAAGCTTTGGAACTTATGGAGAGAAGGACGGTTAAGTCCCCAGGAGATTTCGGGAAAATTGAAGTCTCCCATGAGGAGACAAGAATCAAGGGGGAGAACTACGTTGAGATGATTCATGAGAGCTTCAGATTCAGAGACATGAAGGTCTGGAGGTCTGTAGACAGTGCAGAGGGTAAAAGGAGCAAATTTGTCAGAAAAAGAGTCAGAAGGAGCAATCATGCAAGCTAGTATTTCGGATTTGTGGAGGGGGTAGTGGAAAGAATTATTGATTTCTATTGGTGATACGGTAAAGATGGTTTTGGAGAGTATGGCGACTCCACCCCCTCTAGATTTATGATGGACGGCGGGATCTCGATCAAACCTTGTGATGTTTATATCATGAGAAGAGAAAAGAGATGAAGGTACTGATTGATCAAGAAAGGTTTCAGTAAGTATTAGAAGGTGGTGTTCAGAAGATCGAAAGAAATCAATAATTAAGGAAATTTTGGAAAGGCTGGCGACGCTGCGTACGTTAGAGAGCACTATGTCGATTCGTATGTCAGACTGTTCAATGAGGCTAGCCGGAGAAGAGGAAGAAAGGTTGGAAACATCGGAAGAAGGAAGTGGTAAAAAAAAATTAGAGTGAGAAGTTAGAGGAGATGGAAATTGGCAAGAGAGTTGACAGGCGATTAGAGAAAAGGGCGAGGATTTTTGTTGAGTTTATATTCAATGTCGACCATGATGAACTTGGAGGATTTTTCTTTCAAGTTGTTGTCGTATACAAACTTGCGAGACTCGTACAATTTCTTCAGTTCCTCTCTCGTGAGATCTCTCCTAGCTCTTGGTCGGCTCTGGATAGAAGAGAGTGACGGATCCGCGTTCTTGGCTTTGAAAAATCCATTCAGAAATTTGTCTCTCTCAGAATTCGATGCGAACTGCAACTTGAGAGGCCGGCATGCAGTTTTAGACGGATGGCGGTGGGCTTGAGATGGAGAGGGCAGTCCGTGCTTAGCGCTGAATGTTGAGAAGAATTCCAAGTCACGTTTCTCTTGTTCTGGATCATCCTTCGAGTCCGGGAATCTCTCGATGACGGCGCGGGTCGCTTTGTCCAGCATTTTGGCTGCTTCTTGCGCAATGGAAAGCGTAGAAAGTTGCTTTGGCAGGTTTTTAGAAGAGATTTCGGCGTAACTAGTAGGACGGCACTCATCGCCATTCGAGGAAGAAAAAGAGAAGACGTCGTTGTTTGAGTGGCAGAAGACAGGTTCCCCAATGGCCGGGGGGTCCTGTGCCATGGGGCAAGCACTAGAGAGACGTTCACTTACTTTAGTGGAACAGGTTTCCATGAGGCAGGCTTGAAGTTCGTTGACTTGACGAGTCAACTTGAGAACATGGTCATAAAGAGCACGATAGTCTTCATTCCCCGTGTGTGTCCTCATTCCCCGTGTGTGTCCTCATTCCCCGTGTGTGTTCTCATTCCCCGTGTGTGTCCTCATTCCCCGTGTGTGTCCTCATTCCCCGTGTGTGTCCTCATTCCCCGTGTGTGTCCTCATTCCCCGTGTGTGTCCTCGTCTAGTGCACCCGCCCTCCCTATCCTCTGGTATTGATTTTCTTGGATCATATTCTGACCTATACTATATCTATATTCTGAACTTCTATTCTATATTCGCTGCTAAATATTTATTCCGAATTTGATCATGCTGAATGGTAGGGGACCCCGTGTCAAACGGGCTCTCACTGAAACTGACTCGAATGACGCCCCACCCAAATTTGTTGCCTACGAAGACTATCGTGCTCTTTATGACCATGTTCTCAAGTTGACTCGTCAAGTCAACGAACTTCAAGCCTGCCTCATGGAAACCTGTTCCACTAAAGTAAGTGAACGTCTCTCTAGTGCTTGCCCCATGGCACAGGACCCCCCGGCCATTGGGGAACCTGTCTTCTGCCACTCAAACAACGACGTCTTCTCTTTTTCTTCCTCGAATGGCGATGAGTGCCGTCCTACTAGTTACGCCGAAATCTCTTCTAAAAACCTGCCAAAGCAACTTTCTACGCTTTCCATTGCGCAAGAAGCAGCCAAAATGCTGGACAAAGCGACCCGCGCCGTCATCGAGAGATTCCCGGACTCGAAGGATGATCCAGAACAAGAGAAACGTGACTTGGAATTCTTCTCAACATTCAGCGCTAAGCACGGACTGCCCTCTCCATCTCAAGCCCACCGCCATCCGTCTAAAACTGCATGCCGGCCTCTCAAGTTGCAGTTCGCATCGAATTCTGAGAGAGACAAATTTCTGAATGGATTTTTCAAAGCCAAGAACGCGGATCCGTCACTCTCTTCTATCCAGAGCCGACCAAGAGCTAGGAGAGATCTCACGAGAGAGGAACTGAAGAAATTGTACGAGTCTCGCAAGTTTGTATACGACAACAACTTGAAAGAAAAATCCTCCAAGTTCATCATGGTCGACATTGAATATAAACTCAACAAAAATCCTCGCCCTTTTCTCTAATCGCCTGTCAACTCTCTTGCCAATTTCCATCTCCTCTAACTTCTCACTCTAATTTTTTTTACCACTTCCTTCTTCCGATGTTTCCAACCTTTCTTCCTCTTCTCCGGCTAGCCTCATTGAACAGTCTGACATACGAATCGACATAGTGCTCTCTAACGTACGCAGCGTCGCCAGCCTTTCCAAAATTTCCTTAATTATTGATTTCTTTCGATCTTCTGAACACCACCTTCTAATACTTACTGAAACCTTTCTTGATCAATCAGTACCTTCATCTCTTTTCTCTTCTCATGATATAAACATCACAAGGTTTGATCGAGATCCCGCCGTCCATCATAAATCTAGAGGGGGTGGAGTCGCCATACTCTCCAAAACCATCTTTACCGTATCACCAATAGAAATCAATAATTCTTTCCACTACCCCCTCCACAAATCCGAAATACTAGCTTGCATGATTGCTACTTCTGACTCTTTTTCTGACAAATTTGCTCCTTTTACCCTCTGCACTGTCTACAGACCTCCAGACCTTCATGTCTCTGAATCTGAAGCTCTCATGAATCATCTCAACGTAGTTCTCCCCCTTGATTCTTGTCTCCTCATGGGAGACTTCAATTTTCCCGAAATCTCCTGGGGACTTAACCGTCCTTCTCTCCATAAGTTCCAAAGCTTCTTGAATTCGCGTGGGCTCACCCAACACATCACTTTTCCCACTAGACTCGGTACAACATCCTCGAATATCCTGGACCTCATCATCTCTTCTGACGACGTTCCTATCTACAAACTTGAAAGAATCCCACCTCTCCTGAATTCCGATCATCTATGTATCCACTGTGTTTTCAGCCCGCCTTATGTTAATACTATCAGCACCCTCCAAGCGCATAAACCCTCCAACCGCCTAAATTACCGAAAATGTAACTTTAGTGCTTTAAACGCAGCGCTTGCCTCTACCGACTGGGACATAGTTTTTAGTACCCTCCCATCCCCCTCTGATAAGTACGCTAAATTCATCTCTATTCTTTCTAGTTTAATTCTATCCCACACTCCCACTATACCTCCCACCAAACACCGTGGTCCATCCAATCTTGCCAGACAGCTCAAGCGTGTTCGCTTCTCCTACTCAAAAGCCCTTAAGTCAGGAGATTCCTGCAGAAGAAATGAAAAACGATCACTGATCGTTTTTGAGATTCTGCAGGAGAAATGAAAAACGATCACTGATCGTTTTTGAGATTCTGCAGAATAAATGAAAAACGATCACTGATCGTTTTTGAGATTCCAACGTGGACATGAAAAACGATCACTGTTCGTTTTTGAGATTCTGCAGAAGAAATGAAAAACGATCACTGATCGTTTTTGAGATTCCTGCAGAAGAAATGAAAAACTATCACTGATCGTTTTTGAGATTCCTGCAGGAGAAATGAAAAACGATCACTGATCGTTTTTGAGATTCTGCAGGAGAAATGAAAAACGATCACTGATCGTTTTTGAGATTCTGCAGGAGAAATGAAAAACGATCACTGATCGTTTTTGAGATTCTGCAGAATAAATGAAAAACGATCACTGATCGTTTTTGAGATTCCTGCAGAAGAAATGAAAAACGATCACTGATCGTTTTTGAGATTCTGCAGAAGAAATGAAAAACGATCACTGATCGTTTTTGAGATTCCAACGTGGACATGAAAAACGATCACTGATCGTTTTGAGATTCCTGCAGAAGAAATGAAAAACGATCACTGATCGTTTTTGAGATTCTGCAGAAGAAATGAAAAACAATCACTGATCGTTTTTGAGATTCCAACGTGGACATGAAAAACGATCACTGATCGTTTTTGAGATTCTGCAGGAGAAATGAAAAACGATCACTGATCGTTTTTGAGATTCTGCAGGAGAAATGAAAAACGATCACTGATCGTTTTTGAGATTCCAACGTGGACATGAAAAACGATCACTGATCGTTTTTGAGATTCTGCAGAAGAAATGAAAAACGATCACTGATCGTTTTTGAGATTCCTGCAGAAGAAATGAAAAACGATCACTGATCGTTTTTGAGATTCTGCAGGAGAAATGAAAAACGATCACTGATCGTTTTTGAGATTCTGCAGGAGAAATGAAAAACGATCACTGATCGTTTTTGAGATTCCAACGTGGACATGAAAAACGATCACTGATCGTTTTTGAGATTCTGCAGGAGAAATGAAAAACGATCACTTATCGTTTTTGAGATTCTGCAGAAGAAATGAAAAACGATCACTGATCGTTTTTGAGATTCCAACGTGGACATGAAAAACGATCACTGATCGTTTTTGAGATTCTGCAGGAGAAATGAAAAACGATCACTTATCGTTTTTGAGATTCTGCAGAAGAAATGAAAAACGATCACTGATCGTTTTTGAGATTCTGCAGAAGAAATGAAAAACGATCACTGTTCGTTTTTGAGATTCTGCAGAAGAAATGAAAAACGATCACTGATCGTTTTTGAGATTCTGCAGGAGAAATGAAAAACGATCACTTATCGTTTTTGAGATTCTGCAGAAGAAATGAAAAACGATCACTGATCGTTTTTGAGATTCTGCAGAAGAAATGAAAAACGATCACTGATCGTTTTTGAGATTCCAACGTGGACATGAAAAACGATCACTTATCGTTTTTGAGATTCTGCAGGAGAAATGAAAAACGATCACTTATCGTTTTTGAGATTCTGCAGAAGAAATGAAAAACGATCACTGATCGTTTTTGAGATTCTGCAGAAGAAATGAAAAACGATCACTGATCGTTTTTGAGATTCCTGCAGAAGAAATGAAAAACGATCACTGTTCGTTTTTGAGATTCTGCAGGAGAAATGAAAAACGATCACTTATCGTTTTTGAGATTCCAACGTGGACATGAAAAACGATCACTGATCGTTTTTGAGATTCTGCAGGAGAAATGAAAAACGATCACTTATCGTTTTTGAGATTCTGCAGAATAAATGAAAAACGATCACTGATCGTTTTTGAGATTCCAACGTGGACATGAAAAACGATCACTGTTCGTTTTTGAGATTCTGCAGAAGAAATGAAAAACGATCACTGATCGTTTTTGAGATTCTGCAGAAGAAATGAAAAACGATCACTGATCGTTTTTGAGATTCCAACGTGGACATGAAAAACGATCACTGATCGTTTTTGAGATTCTGCAGGAGAAATGAAAAACGATCACTTATCGTTTTTGAGATTCTGCAGAAGAAATGAAAAACGATCACTGATCGTTTTTGAGATTCTGCAGAAGAAATGAAAAACGATCACTGTTCGTTTTTGAGATTCTGCAGGAGAAATGAAAAACGATCACTTATCGTTTTTGAGATTCTGCAGAAGAAATGAAAAACGATCACTGATCGTTTTTGAGATTCCTGCAGAAGAAATGAAAAACGATCACTGTTCGTTTTTGAGATTCTGCAGGAGAAATGAAAAACGATCACTTATCGTTTTTGAGATTCTGCAGAAGAAATGAAAAACGATCACTGATCGTTTTTGAGATTCTGCAGAAGAAATGAAAAACGATCACTGATCGTTTTTGAGATTCTGCAGGAGAAATGAAAAACGATCACTGTTCGTTTTTGAGATTCTGCAGGAGAAATGAAAAACGATCACTTATCGTTTTTGAGATTCCAACGTGGACATGAAAAACGATCACTGATCGTTTTTGAGATTCTGCAGAAGAAATGAAAAACGATCACTTATCGTTTTTGAGATTCTGCAGGAGAAATGAAAAACGATCACTTATCGTTTTTGAGATTCCAACGTGGACATGAAAAACGATCACTGATCGTTTTTGAGATTCTGCAGGAGAAATGAAAAACGATCACTTATCGTTTTTGAGATTCTGCAGAATAAATGAAAAACGATCACTGATCGTTTTTGAGATTCCAACGTGGACATGAAAAACGATCACTGTTCGTTTTTGAGATTCTGCAGAAGAAATGAAAAACGATCACTGATCGTTTTTGAGATTCCTGCAGAAGAAATGAAAAACTATCACTGATCGTTTTTGAGATTCCTGCAGAAGAAATGAAAAACGATCACTGATCGTTTTTGAGATTCTGCAGGAGAAATGAAAAACGATCACTGATCGTTTTTGAGATTCTGCAGGAGAAATGAAAAACGATCACTGATCGTTTTTGAGATTCTGCAGAAGAAATGAAAAACGATCACTGATCGTTTTGAGATTCTGCAGAAGAAATGAAAAACGATCACTGATCGTTTTTGAGATTCCAACGTGGACATGAAAAACGATCACTGATCGTTTTTGAGATTCCTGCAGGAGAAATGAAAAACGATCACTGATCGTTTTTGAGATTCTGCAGAATAAATGAAAAACGATCACTGATCGTTTTGAGATTCCTGCAGAGAAATGAAAAACGATCACTGATCGTTTTTGAGATCTGCAGGAGAAATGAAAAACGATCACTGATCGTTTTTGAGATTCCCAACGTGGACATGAAAAACGATCACTGATCGTTTTGAAGATTCCTGCAGAAGAAATGAAAAACGAGCACTGATCGTTTTTGAGATTCTGCAGGAAGAAATGAAAAACGATCACTGATCGTTTTGAGATTCTGCAGAAGAAATGAAAAACGATCACTGATCGTTTTGAGATTCGCAGAAGAATGAAAAACGATCACTGATCGTTTTGAGATTCTGCAGAGAATGAAAACGATCACTGATCGTTTTTGAGATTCTGCAGAAGAAATGAAAAACGATCACTGATCGTTTTTGAGATTTTGCAGAAGAAATGAAAAACGATCAATGATCGTTTTGAGATTCCAACGTGGACATGAAAAACGATCACTGATCGTTTTTGGAGATTCTGCTGAAGAAATGAAAAACGATCACCGATCGTTTTTGAGATTCCTGCAGAAGAAATGAAAAACGATCACTGATCGTTTTTGAGATTCCAACGTGGACATGAAAACGATCCCTGATCGTTTTTGAGATTCCTGCAGAAGAAATGAAAAACGATCACTGATCGTTTTTGAGATTCCAACGTGGACATGAAAAACGATCACTGATCGTTTTTGAGATTCTGCAGAAGAAATGAAAAACGATCACTGATCGTTTTTGAGATTCTGCAGAAGAAATGAAAAACGATCACTGATCGTTTTTGAGATTCTGCAGAAGAAATGAAAAACGATCACTGATCGTTTTTGAGATTCTGCAGAAGAAATGAAAAACGATCACTGATCGTTTTTGAGATTCCAACGTGGACATGAAAAACGATCACTGATCGTTTTTGAGATTCTGCTGAAGAAATGAAAAACGATCACTGATCGTTTTTGAGATTCCAACGTGGACATGAAAAACGATCACTGATCGTTTTTGAGATTCTGCAGAAGAAATGAAAAACGATCACTGATCGTTTTGAGATTCCAACGTGGACATGAAAACGATCACTGATCGTTTTTGAGATTTGCAGAAGAAATGAAAAACGATCACTGATCGTTTTTGAGATTCCAAACGTGGACATGAAAAACGATCACTGATCGTTTTTGAGATTCTGCAGAAGAATGAAATACGATCACTGATCGTTTTGAGATTCTGCAGAAGAAATGAAAAACGATCACTGATCGTTTTTGAGATTCCAACGGGACATGAAAAACGATCACTGATCGTTTTTGAGATTTTGCAGAAGAAATGAAAAACGATCACTGATCGTTTTGAGATTCTGCAGAAGAAATGAAAAACGATCACTGATCGTTTTTGAGATTCCAACGTGGACATGAAAACGATCACTGATCGTTTTTGAGATTCTGCAGAAGAAATGAAAAACGATCACTGATCGTTTTTGAGATTCTGCAGAAGAAAAAAACGATCACTGATCGTTTTTGAGATTCTGCAGAAGAAATGAAAAACGATCACTGATCGTTTTTGAGGTTCTGCAGGAGAAATGAAAAACGATCACTGATCGTTTTTGAGATTCTGCAGAAGAAATGAAAAACGATCACTGAGTTTTTGAGATTCTGCAGAAGAAATGAAAACGATCACTGATCGTTTTTGAGATTCTGCAGAAGAAATGAAAAACGATCACTGATCGTTTTTGAGATTCTGCAGAAGAAATGAAAAACGATCACTGATCGTTTTTGAGATTTTGCAGAAGAAATGAAAAACGATCACTGATCGTTTTTGAGATTCCAACGTGGACATGAAAAACGATCACTGATCGTTTTTGAGATTCTGCTGAAGAAATGAAAAACGATCACTGATCGTTTTTGAGATTCCTGCAGAAGAAATGAAAACGATCACTGATCGTTTTTGAGATTCCAACGTGGACATGAAAAACGATCCCTGATCGTTTTGAGATTCCTGCAGAAGAAATGAAAAACGATCACTGATCGTTTTTGAGATTCCAACGTGGACATGAAAAACGATCACTGATCGTTTTTGAGATTCTGCAGAAGAAAT